>NC_033644.1:2203394-2293806 GCF_001540865.1 Ananas comosus | reverse complement strand
AGATGATGATTCACCCCCCGGTGTGAACCAAAATGTATAAGGATTTTAAAGGCTCAGTTTTGGTGGAATGGAATGAAGAGGGACATTGGTAGATTTGTGGCTCAGTGTCTGACTTGTCAACAGTAAAGGCCGAGCATCAGGTACCTGCTGGCAAGCTTCAGAGTCTACCAGTGCCGAGTGAAATGGAGCAGATCACGATGGACTTTGTCGTCGGATTACCGAGAGCACAGGGTGGTTATGATGCGATTTGGGTGATAGTGGACAGACTGACCAAGTCTGCTCACTTCCTACCAGTGCAGACCACTTGGTCCAGAGAGAGACTCGCTCAGTTGTATTTGGATGAGATAGTGAGGTTGCATGGCGTGCCACTTCGATAGTATCCGACGGACCCGAGGTTGTATCGCACTTCTGGAGGAGTCTTCAGACGGCTGGGCACTCAGTTGCAGTTCAGCACAGCATTTCACCCACAGACAGATGGTCAGTCAGAGCGGACCATTCAGACTCTAGAGACATGCTGAGGGCATGTGTCTTGGACTTTGGAGGAGGGTGGTATCGGCATTTGAGACTGGTTGAGTTTGCGTACAACAACAGCTATCAAGCGAGCATCCAGATGCTCCGTTTGAGGCGTTGTATGGACGCAGATGTCGATCCCTTTGTTTTGGAGTGATGTAGGAGAGGAGGACGCTTGGCCTGAGATTCTGATGAGGCTGAGGAAAGGTAAAAGAGGCGCGACGGCACATATTAGCCAGCCCAGAGTCGACAGAGGAGCTATGCGACACCCGGAGAGAGACTTGGAGTTCCAGGTGGGAGATCATGTTTTCTTAAAGTCTCGCGTCCAGAGGGATTCGCCGATTTGGTGTACGTGGAAAGCTCAGTCCACGTTTTGTAGGCCCTTTCGAGGTATTGGAGCGAGTCGGGCCAGTTGCTTACAGGATTGCTCTACACCACGGCTAGCCGGCATTCATGATGTGTTCCACGTCTCGGCTTTGAGGAGATATGTGTTCGACCCCTCCCACGTGATCGACTTCACTCCGCTTGAGATTGGCGAGGACCTGAGCTACGAGGAGCGACCGGTGCGGATTCTGGCTCGTGAGTCGAGAGAATTGCGCAACCGGGTCATACCCTTTGTAAAGGTGCAGTGGAGTAATCACGAGGACGGAGGCGACTTGGGAGCCGGAGGCGATGATGAAGGAGTTCTACCCCTACCTGTTTGAGACCCTGGATTGAGGTATGTGTACAGTTTCGCGACGAAACTTTTGTAGTGGGGGAGGATGTAGTGTTCCTGAGCTTTGGATAGGATTGGCTTCAGTATTATAGACTGTCGACATCTCTGAGAAGTGTCGGACTGAGTCGGAGTCAATTCTGCACGAATTGGATGCAGAATTGGACTCGCGCACTCAAATAAGCAAAACTGAAGTTTTGCCAGATTCGGGCGCCCAGAACATTGTTAGGGTCGCCCAGAAACGAGTGTTGATTTTAATTGAAACTGGAAGCCATTCGGATCCCATGTTCCGGGCGCCCAGAAGTGGTCCAGAAATTTCACCTCGTGAATATCGCTTGCTTCGACGCGTGGCAGGGCGGTAGGTGAGTTCCGCCGGTGCGTTTACGGGCGCAGCACACGGGGCGGAGAGTCCGAGGGGCCCATTTTGTGCAGGCGGGATGTTCTGGTCGCCCAGACATGGTTCCGGCCGCCCAGAAACGCCGTTTCTGCAGGGGCACTGGATTGCGGCTATTTTTCCTGGGGCTTTATCTGATCTATCCAGCAGCCTATAAATAGCTGAGAAGCGCCCCCTTTGAGCTCTTTTACCTGTTCTTCACAGAGACTTAGATTTTACCCCAAATCCCTCAAATCTTTCCAATTTGCATCAAGATCCACCTCTCCAAAGAATTGCAAAGGTGCTGATTTTGCAGTTCTTCAGCGACGACCTCCAGTGTTTGCTCGTGCGTGACGTAGGAAGGTCGGATTTCAACGAAACTTGGTTTGCTGATTCTTGACTTCCAGAGGAATCCACGAAGCCCTAATTTGCAGAATTTGGTGAAGGTTAGCTCAGTCGAACTCAGGTTTTCCTCTGCTATTGTTGCTTTGGACAGAATTTGCCAATTTTTGATGTTTCTTGGGGTGAACTTGGGGAGCAGGGCTTGTGGAGTTGAGTTATTTTCCTATACACCCAGTACTGGAATTGGGACCCTCTCCACCTGATTTGGAGTTCGTTTGGTGAGTTTGACATTGGAATTGAGATATTTTAAGCTTATATGCTGTTTTGCTGAAATTCATCGTCGACTGTTAGTATTTCAGCTCGTACTCGACGTAGGAGCATCGGATTTCGTCGAGACTTGATTCGTTGGTTTCGGGACTGCAAGAAGAATCCACAAGTCCTTACTTGTGGATTTTGGTGAAGGTAGCTTGGTCGAAACCCTTCTCTTCTCTGCTGCTGTGTACTTGGACTGAATTGTGGATTTGATGATTTTATTGGATTTTTGGGTGCATTGTAAATCCAGATCTTAAGGGGCTTTTGTTGCTGGTTTGAAGAGGTTTCCAGCAGTGTTGCTTGAGGATCCGAGACCCTATTGCTGCCAGGAATTGCATTAGAGGTGGGTGTTTCATCGGTTTCGCTCCTAAGTGCATGTTAGTCAACGTGTATAGTTCGAGTGTTGTAAATCATGCTTTAATTCATCGATTAGCATTTTGAATGTAATATGAATGTAGAAGCATGCTGAAATGAATATTTAAATTAACATGTTGGACTTGAAAATTTGACTTAGGAAACCTGCGTTTTGACCGTCATATGCTTAAAACTACCAGATTAGCTCTAGGAGCGTGTTCGATTGTATCGTTGCGAGTCAGTGCAATGGATACCTTGGGTATTTAGAATGTATTTACACTCGTGCTGGTTCGCCGAGTGAATTTTTTTGCAAGGTCGTCAGGCCGTTTCGGACTATTGGGTGCCGTCAGAGTTGACGTGGACCGTATCGCTTTTTGGCGTCAAATTGTGCGAGGGCACGTTACTGTTGGTGTTAGACCAGTTTAAGTCGATTACTTGACTTTGGCTAGTTGAGCCTGATTGAGCTCGACAGAGATACGCTGCATACTCGGTTGGTAGCGCCCACGAGTGCCACTCCGGAGTCAGGCTTGTGCTTTTGCGTTGGTGTCGCTCATGCCAGTTGGACTTGCTCTCCACGGACCGGTTAGTGTAGATAGAGCCCGATAGTCGCAACGGCAGGGACGGGTGTGTTCACAGTCCCAGGGACGGGTATGTCTACAGTCCCGATTGGATTGGGTCAGATTTGACATTTCCTACAGTTGGTTAGTGTAGAGCATGATAGTATAGTGATTGTAGCGGTTGAGTTTGTTTCCTGCTTTCCTACTATTCTTGCTCCCCTCCTGTAGACTTAGTGGGTGGACCGATGTTGTTTTGGGCGGTACCCACTGAGGACTACTTATTTTTATAGTAGTTCTCAGCCCAGTTGTTACCCCCGTTTTGCAGAGCCACAGGTTTCGGCTGCTGCGCCTTCCGCGGATCAGGATCGAGTAAGGGCATCGCGAGTTAGAGCCCTACCCGACGTGCTGAGCAGAGGTGCTCCTACTGCAGGTAGATGTTTTGTTTCGAGTTTATGTACATAGTGGACTTAACTCGCAGTGCGAGTAGCTTTGTATTTTGGATTTGGACTATGTATATGAAACTCAGTTGTTTAGCTTTCTGTTTTCTCTAGCAGCTCTCTACTACTGTTCGTAGTAGTGTTTGATTTACAGGTACAGCTAACGCTTCGTATACAGGGAAATTCCTCTTTGTATACGGCGGATTTGTCGGCGTGCCCGGGGAAAGTGTAATCCGGGGCGTGACAAATATTTTACCAAAAATTTAATATTTTATACATAATAAAAATATATTATTATATTAATAATATTATATTTTATTAGCAGTATTCATGCCGTGTCCGTATCCTAATATTTTAAAAGTTGTCGAGTCGTCGTGTCTGAGTCGTGTCGTGTTTTGTGTCTCGTGTCCCGTGTTAGTATCCGTGAAGCTTATGTTGGTAGTAATTGAAAATTGACAATTTTGAAATGGTCTGATTATAAAGTAAACTATGTTGAAAAAATATAAAATTTTATTTCTAAAAACTTTAAATATCCTAGATCAATTTTAACGGTGTGGATCGTTGATTTGAACACCCTAAGATTGAAAACGAGACTATAGTACCGGAGCCCCGGTACTATAAATAGTATAGGAGACTATTTATAGTACCGGCCTTAGCGGTTCTTAGCGGTTCTGTTCATAAAGTCCGTGCGGCGCCCACCTTCCTGCTCGAAAATAGGCAAGCCTTCGTCCCTATTGCTAGTCCGAACCTTTGCGTCCTACGACTAAGTATACAAAGGGAAATGACAAAAAAAAAAGAGGCAGAGATTCTCTCAAAAAGTTAAGTACTACACTACTTAGAAAATGAGAATTACAACTCATATGCACACTCTCTCTTGTGTGTTTTGACCTTAGCCAAACCTCATTATATGCTCCTAGATACAATGAACCTAGACACACACTAACTCTTTTATTATGAGACACATTAACTCACCCTCATAATGAGCTATAAGTCCAAAAGTCACCCCATAACTCATGAGAGTTTCATAACCCTTGAGTTTTCATCATTGATGGGAGAAGTTACAAACCCTTTGTCTCTCCACAGCGGATTGGATTTGGGTCTCCTTGACAACTTGATTCAATCCATTTTCAACCCGTTTCGCTAGCATATTTGGGCCACTGTCAAGGAGAAGTCAGCGAAAAATATTTTGTCCGTGACACCCGGTACTATAAATAGTGTAGGAGACTATATATATATATATATATATATATATATATATATATATATATATATATATATATAGTGTAGAGTTACTATACTTTTGAAAGCATAAGAGAGTTGGTGCTTTCGACTGTTTGGTTTTGGATTAAGGATTGTAGGGTCGGATGATAGTGGTTCCCCTTGGTGTTGGTTGAGCGGTCCTTTTAGGGTTAAGTGGTCCTTTTAGGGTAATAATATTAATCCAAATGTCAGAAATGGTCAAAAAGGTTTATTCAAGAGCTAAAGTTTAGAAGTATTAACTTTCTTATGCTTCCGAAAGTATAATAGCTCTACTCACACACACACACACACACACACACACACACACACATATATATATATATATATATAGAGAGAGAGAGAGAGAGAGAGAGAGAGAGAGTAGGGCTACTGTACTATGAGGACCACAGTAGCCTTTGTGCCCCTTAGTTCATAACCATCTATCAATTTTGATGAATAGTTAAGATTAATATTTCATTTCTCTTTCAATTTCTCTTCTCTTCTCTCTCACCCTAATTACCCATAAAATTAAATTAATGAATGGTTATGAACCTAAAAGCACAAGAGCTATTTTGCTCTTAATAGCACAGTAGCTCTGCTCTATATATGTATATATACATATGCATTTATTTTCGCCACTATTCACTGATTAAATGTGGTTAGATCTATGAAATGTTAGCATCAAGTATAAGTTTTCTACCATTCTCATCCTGTTGAGGCCTTAATTTGGACCTCTTTTATTGCCGATATATGTTATACTATGTTATACAAGACAATCTGCGCGTGACACATTAAGATTCCAACGCGTCTACAATTAATCCACAAAAGCCGCTTTTTGTTTATGGTTTTTTAGTGGCGACATCTAAACCTCTAAAACGACATTTATGGATTAGTTACGGATTTGTCCAAGAACTTTATTTGATTCTGATTTCAATTTAATCATTATGATTTTAATCTTTTGATTTTACTTTTAAATTTTGGGCAGTAGAAATTGAGCCCTTCCTATAGTCATTCATTAAACTAGAGCTCTGAGGTGGAACTACAAAGAATAAGGTTAAACTTAGGGCTAAAAATGAAATCAAACTCAAATTTGCGAAATTAAAATGAAACCATAGGGATAAAAGTGAAATCATATTAATTTTTTTAGAAATCACACCTTCTCTAATGGCATATGTGTTAATTGATGTTTTGAGCCTTCTCTCATATATTCTCTTGTGAAAGAACATAAATTTGAACATAGAATTGTTTACAATAATACTTATATCCAAACTATTGACTTGGTAATATTAAACAAAATATTTTGTAGCAACTTTTTTTTTTTGTTTTTCTATTTTTGTTTGTTAAGTTGTTATTTCTTTACTGATTGGGATGAATTTTAAACTTAACCAACCATACATGACAATAAAAGAAAAGATACATAGCCAACATATTCTAATATGTATAATTTGTGTTCACAAGTTAAAAAAAAAAAAAAATGCAATCATACCAAAAGGGTCATAGATCTATTCACTTTTTTCCTTTTTTTTTTGGCTAAATTACAGAAAATCTTCCTGTAAATATCCACTTTTTTACTATCTCTTCCTGACTTTTAGAAATTTCAAAAATATTTTCAGGGATACAACGTTAATTAAGAATGCAAAATGACCAAATTGCTCTTACTTATCTATAAGAAAAAGGTAAATTTTTAATATATTTATGTCATTTCGAATGATATTTTCAATATAGATTATAAAAAATGAATGGATTAGTAATGAAATCCTAACGGAAGGGAGGTTAAATATAATAATTTAAAATATTAACAAAATAAAATATGAATTTTTAAAATTTAAATAAATAAATAAATATTTATAAGAAAATTTTTTATAATTTATTATTTTTCTTCTTTTTTTTTTTTTTTTTACTATGGATAGGGACACAAGAGCCATACCCATTTCATGGAGAGGACTATTCTTTTCCATGGCTTGGGCAAGAGAACATGTGCACTTGTACCATCTGTAGCTCAATTGGTCAACACCAACTCAATGCCTTCCAATAATGGAAGACAATGACATTTATTAGAAATATTGATTTGATTCTCCCCCCTCCCTCAACAAATCAATTAAATCTAAAATAGTTTAAACATACTCTTAACACTCTTATTCATGTATTCCCTCTAGAGATCATGTAATTCATACGATTTGTTCACATATATAGGAGAGGCAATAAGTGTGAGGTCCCAGAATTTGAAATGACTCTGCATATAAGATATAATATAACTAAATCTCTTAATTCGGCTATAGTATTTTAGACCATGATTAGGCCCAAAAAGTTAAAAGAATTAAACGTGTTAGGACTAGAGTAGTCTTAGAATGGATGACGTACTCCTTGAAAAATTTGGGCATCACACTTGGTATCAAAGTCAATTACCATCCGAAAGTGTAAGATAAGTCTCGGCTAAGCCAGGAGAAAGAGAATGTGAGACATCAAAATTTGAAATAGTCTTATATATAAGATGTAATAGAACTAAATGTCTTAACCCTGTTATAACATTTTGGACGGTGGTTAGGTCCAAAAGGTTAAAAGAGTTAAGCGTGCTAAGACTTGAGTAATCCTAAGAAAGGTGACTCGCTGGAAAGTTTGGGCAACATAGTAAGATAGGTAAATATTGATGAAAACTCAAACTCATGATAACCTCATGAGTAGAGGGGGCCTGAAAATTTGCTTTGCTGCCGCAAGCCTATCTGACTGCAATTTCAATGCGTTTGAAAGCAGTTTTGTACAAAGCAATGCTCTAACGAAACGTTTGCTGAGTAGAGCGAAGTTGACTTTGCTTACTATAAAATCTATTTTGCATTTGTTCGAGCGACCGCTGCATTGGTACTGAGGCTTAGTTTGGTTTTGAGGTCTAACTAACGCTATTAGATAAAATGGAGTTGAGGAAAAAATATATAGGGATATGCTTCTACGTTCTCCGGTGGGACCGCAGAAAATATATCGTAACCGACTCATTGCGATATGCGGAACGCAATATTACGTATGGAAACAAATAGAGTATTTTTCGAACGTACTTTCTCACTGCACGTAAGGCAATCTCCCCGCAATCCCAAACGAAGCCTGAATCACTTAGGATGACATCTCATGATAGCGATTAAGGTGGAGTGATTTCCATTGCAGTCTTGCCGAACTAACCCTATAAAGATGCAGTCTGTACTTAGTTATAATGTCAATAATTTCTCAGTGAATGGTTTATTACGTTTTATCTTTAAATTTCGAGTTAATATTGAGATAGTTTTCAGTACTAGATTTGTTCGTCTACTTATTAATATTTTTTGGACTTAATATACGCTTGTTCTGATTTTGGTTTCGTTTTCACACAGAATATAATACATATATAAAGGCTCACATTTTTTTTCACTGTAATTATTTTTTTGTTTCAGAGCCTTCCACTCTAACTCTAAAAATCAGTTATGAATACAAAGATTGAACAAACTTCTAATGTAGAAGCTTCTCAACCTTTGCTTGAAACAAGACAAAAGAGTATCTCCTCAAAAGATCCACACAAATCACAAAGTGATGTGGCACCACAAGCCATTCAATTGAATCAATCATTTTGGTGCATATTTATTATACACTCTATTTGGTCCTTTCAATATTTGTCCTTTAGTAACTATGTTAAGCTATTATACATGAAAGAAATGTAATGAGGTACTGTTACTTATATTAAAAGAAATAAGAAAAAAAGGTAAATATCTCACAATATTTTAAATTTCATATATATATATATATATATATATATATATATGAATTTTATAAATATGCAAATAATCACACTTCTCCTATCCTATTTGCTTTACAGCCTTATAATAGGATAAAACATAGTGCTGATCCACATCGTTTTTTAGTTTATTATTTAATGAATATTGTGTTAATTTTTAGTTTTTGTCATTAATTTTTCAACCTCTTCTTAAATGTGTGGTCTATTTATTTTTGTTTTTTCAGTTCTTCTTTTTGAAAAAAAAAAAAAAAAAAAATCTAATTCCTCAGTTTTAGTTTACTACTGCAAAGATGGTAACTGCTCCGTCAAATTTTTTTTTTACAAAAAAACTGGCAACCAAGAGAGGTATTTTTAATTACTTTTATTGTTTATTAATTAAAGTATTAGTGATATTTTGAACTTCAGAGGAGCATGGATAAATAAAAAGAAAATATTTTGGCTTTATTATTATATTATCTTTATATGCTGTTGAAATGTTGACACCTATGATGTGAAGATTTTTAATTAATTTATGCACGCATTCTAAAGTGCCACATAAATCTAGCGACGCGTCAGCAATATGTAAAGGCGACATTATAAAAGACCTGTAACACTCTAAGCTTCGTGTGAGATTTTGGACAAAATACATTACGTGCAATGAGAAAATACAATGAATATATATATACATAATATTACGTTGTGCATATCATAATGAGTCGTTTGCGATATCTTGTTTATGATCCTACCAAAATATTAAGAGCAGATTCTTGTATACTTTTGTCTTAACTTGATCTATTTATAAGAACCTTAGTACTAAATAGACCGTAAACTAGAGGTGAAAACGGTCGAATACCTTCAGATTTTTGACAAAATTATATTCACATTTATTTTTTTTCTATGCGAATTCGAATGCGGAAATGTGTCAGGATATCCGCTAAAAACAAATTCAAATTTAGATAAGAGTAGAATTTGTATTCCAATATTATTCAGATAATAACATATACTAATTTAGTTCACATATAAATACGAATTAAACTTTAGGAAAATAAGATGTATAATGCAATTAAAGGTTCACACGTATGTTCAAAATTCATACACATATATTTTATTCAATAAACTTTAATATTTTAACAAATATAAATATAATTTTAACATGAAAAATTTATACTAAAATAAACAAAAAACACGATAGAAAACCTCTTTATCTCCCTACAACATATATTTACATCTCTTTTATTTCTAAGGGATGAAAACGGTTAGATATGGCCAGTTTTTCTTAGAAACAATATTTGCATCCATATTATTTTATTTTTCTCGAATAAGAATTTAAATACGAATATATATGGAATGTTAAATTTTGATATTCACATTCACATTCCCGTTAGGGTTTGTCCGAACCACTTTCACCGCCCGCCCTAAACTACAAAAAAAATTAAAGCTTCTATCGATCGTTTCTAGAGCAAGTGGCAAAAGGCTTGGTGGTTGATACCCGAGACCCAAGTTCGAATCCTAATTGATTCATATTTTTAGCTAAGTTTATTTCTAAAATGAAATAAACGAAGCGGGTAGCGTGCTACCTATCTCTGAAAAAAATAAAATAAAATAAAATAAAAACTCATCCATAAAATTGTCCTTAAAAAGAGAGAGAGAAATAAAAAAAAAAAAAAGGAAAAAAAAAAAAGAAGTAGCAGATAAGCCTGACAGTTGAGGGGTCCGGCAGCAACGAAGCATTCGGACTCTAGTGGCAGACTAACCAACTTTTCCCACATGCATAGAAAGATTATTTGCCGAGAGCAACTACGGTGCATTTCTTATAATATATCACAAAATAGTTGATAAGAAAGTTTCGATGCAAAAAAAAAAAAAAAAAAAAAAAAAAAAAAAAAAAAAATCAACATTTTTTATGACAACATTCAATGTCTGATTACGTACGTGATTGACTATTTCTGAATTAATTTTCATTTTAGCTGTGGTTGTTCTGCTGTAATGTTATTTAACAAAAAAAAAAAACAATAATTTCCAGCTCTAAAAATAAAAATTTTAATCCGAAGCTTCCCTTTTTGTTGCTACAACAAAATATTTTAGAGCAGACCTCAACATAAAATATTTTCCAAAAATCTTATATCGACATTATATTATCGAATAACACTACATCCTACAGCAAATATTATTTTGTGGTGTTTTTTTTTTTTTTTTTTTTTTTTTTTTTGGGTGTGTGCCCAAAACATTATTTATTTGGCAGGTGACTAGAAAGAGTCACTTTAGATGATCCCATGAGTTGTGATAATGATGATGATGGATATATAATGAATGTGTTGGCTTCACACTGAAGGAAGTGTCAGTTTCAAAAACATGGTTTTTTTGTCACTTTGGTACATTAATTATTGTATTAAGTACTAATTAGACAGGAAGGGACATGTTTAGTGATTATAGCTTTTAAAAAAGGCCCAATTATTGATGTATTTGGAATCAATTAGTGTGCTAATTATATTAGTCATGGTTTTAGGAGAAAGTCCTTGTCAGAGAGTTGGGAGGCAGTGACAGCTTACTCCATGTTGCTTGTGAAAGAAGAGAGAAAGAAAGAGATCTAGAATACATCAGTTATATTGCTGATGTGGTGTCACCGATTAATCAGATTATTGTTATTGAGTTCATTCGTCCCATCATAGTTATTAGAAAAAATATTTTTATTGTACTTTTCTCTAAAATAAAGAGATATGATTGGTTGATTATAAATAGTATGGTGCGACTGTTAAGAGAAAAAGAGAGAGAGAAAAGGAGAGAGAGATTGGTCCATGAGAGAACATAAGATCATGTGTCATGTCTCATTCTATATTTTCTTTTTTTGCTTTTTCTTTTTGACATGGGTTGAGTTGGAAAATGTTCCTTGTACTTTTCTCTTAAACAAAGATTTGGCATTAATGGGAAATTTTATTTGGTACATCTAAACAATGATTTGGCATTAATGAGGAATTATATTATTATTATGATAAGTTGGATTTTCTTATTTTGGAAAATGTGATCAACCACCACTGAGCTAGTCTAGTGGTTGTTGCCTGACTTGT
The DNA here is from genome assembly GCF_001540865.1 of Ananas comosus. Classification (NCBI taxonomy): domain Eukaryota; kingdom Viridiplantae; phylum Streptophyta; class Magnoliopsida; order Poales; family Bromeliaceae; genus Ananas; species Ananas comosus. Next base: position 2,282,172 of record NC_033644.1, on the reverse strand, counting down.
CCATTAAGATGCCAAAAATTTGACCCCCTGCATGCATTATAAAATGAAATTAAGACAATCGAGCTTTCTAATTCTTAAGTTAAAAAAAAAAAGAAAAAGAAAAAAGAAAAGATATGCTCTCGAAGAACTTTTAGGATACTGGGAGCTACTCGCCTTTCATATTTGCTTTTAAAAAAGTTTGAATTATAAGATCTACCCCTCTATTGGTTTTTCGCTCGTTATATATACCATTCGATCGGCTAATCTCTGGTTTTCTTTTGATTAACTTTATACTCAATCTAATCTCGGGTTAAAATGGAGAATAAGTTTGAAGGGGAAAAAAATGAAACTTTAGAAAGGTAAATTTCATCGTTTAAACTTTTCGAAGGGCACATTAATTAGAAAAGGCCAATGAGTCTTTTTGTAGAGATTATGGTTTATTTTAACATTAGACTAACAAAACTTAATCCTATAGATTTATTTGAAAGAAGCTAGAACTCTTAAGAACAAAAGGAAGGGTTTTTTTTTGAAATAATTAATGATCCCTAACTTTTATTAATGTATCAAATTGGGCCCAAAAAAACAATGTCATGTGCACACTACATTAGAGTTATTTTTGACAAAAAAAATAAGGGCTAAGAGATTCTTTTCCAATCAAAAAAGATGTAGGCATGTTAAAATAAGTTTTGTTCTTGTATCTTTATGTGCATAGATTCGTTTAAAACTAATGCCAAATTGAAAAATGAGACTAGAACATTACGAAAGAGTACATAGAGAACAATTACATTTAGGATACGTTTGGTTCATGATTAGAATATGAATGAAAAATGAAACTGAATTTCATTGGAACGGAAAATGGAACACCGAATTATCTAAAAATATATGATTCATTATTGGAATGTAAATCGGAAAGAGCATCTAAGATTTTGAGAGAGAGTTTTGATTAACAAAGAGAGTGAATGAGTGATGAATGAAGAGGAGAGAGAAGTGTTCGTGAGAGAGGGTTTTAAGTGGATTACTTTGGAATGGACCAATTCGAAATTTAAAACCGGATTTTGCCCCATTCCCATTCCAAGATGGAATGGGTCAAAATTCGATTACTATAAATAAATAATAATTATTGAAATTAATGAATCCTATACTGACTTTACAGTCTAAAATAGATAAACCAAACAATCCCTAAGCATATTTAAATAAGTATTTAAATTCATACCGACCGTCCCTAGAGCAAGCGGCAAAAGACTTGGTGGTTGGTACCCGAGACCCAAGTTCGAATCCTAGTTGATTCACATTTCCAGGTAAGTTTATTTCTAATGAAATAAACGAAGCGGATAACGTGCTACCTATCTCTCTCTCAAAAAAAAAAAAAGTATTTAAATTCATATCCACTAAAATACAGATTAAGAACCCAACTCACACTGGCCATCCCTAGTGCAAGTGGCAAAATGCTTGGTGGTGTTGGTATCCGAGGTCCTAAGTTCGAAGCCTAGTTACTTTATATTTTTAGCTAAGTTTATTTCTAAAAGAAATAAACAAAGCGGGTTGTATGCTGACTTTCTCTCTCAAGAAAAAAAGAAAGAAAGACAGAAAGTAAGAAAGAAAAAAGCCAACTTACTTCCAACTTCAAAGAGAAACCATCAAGGGCTTTCAGTAAAGAGCCCCTTTCAACCTCAAAGTTATGTAATGGAAGAAACAGCTTCTGCTGGGCCCAAAAGCCCCTAACCCATGCAACATCAACAAAAACTTGTATCTAATTTGGGATAGTAGTTTGTTGATCTTGATCTATCAAAGTTCTATATTTTAACAAGTAAATTTATTGTCCACAATTAGCTTGCTTGAATCATCAGGTTTAGTCTCTAAATGGAGCCCATAAAAGGGGAGAAGCACTTATCTTATTTTGAAAGAGCACTTTTTTATATCCATGCGAAAGGATAAGAAAGTGATTTGTGATCTGCAAAAAACAGAGTGTTTTACGAAGAAATTAGGGACTTCTCACCAAGAATAAATAGATAATCCGGATCACTCAAAAGCCTATAAGTCATTTGCAAATAAACATCGGTACAACGGTGCTATTTTTATTATTATCTTGAAAGATATATACGTTGTATTTAACTTGAATTTGATCTTTTGCGCTCTACCAATAACAAAACAAGCTTTGGGAATATCAATTCTCTTTGCGCACACTTATATGATTTCATTAAGAGCCTATTTGGTTCGCAGAATTTTAAATTTTTACAAAGAGTTATTTTTTTCAAATTATTATCCTAAAATTGAATTTCACTATTATATCACTTTTTAAAAAAAAATTCATATCTTGGAATACCTAAGGCAATATCATTATGGTGTTTGGTTCAAGAAAGGAAGTAACTAGGTTATATTAATAAATCCACCATAATAGCCCTATTGATAGAGATTGATAGTATACATTATTTTATTTTTAGTCAATTAAAATAAAACTTATATGAAAAAAAAGTCAAGAGAGGAAGTGGATTTTGAATTTCAGAGTCCTAAAATTTTAAAAAATACAACAAATTAAACAGAGCCCAAAGTAGGGGTGAAAATGGCCGAATAGGGTCGAATATTTGATAAAACTATATCTTCGTCGATGTTTTTCTTCGGGTATGAATTCTGATATAAATATGTATCAGATGCTAAATTTTCATTACCATGTCCACTAAAAATGGATTTGAATTCGTACATGAATCAGATTTGTGAGCATAAATGAAATACAATACAACTAAAGTTTTACACTCATGTTCAAATTTTATGTACCAATACTTTATTCAATAAATTTTAATATTTTAATAAACATAAATATAATTTTAATATAAAACTTATGGTAAAAGAAATGAATATATGATAGAAACCTACTTTATGTCCCTACAATACATATTAACGACCCCTAATCTCATAGTAGTGAAAATGGTTGAATATGGTCAGATTTTTTACGAAATCATATCCATTTTTATTTTTTTCGGATGCGAATTTGAATACAAATATTGCATCGAATGCCAAATTTTAACTCTCGCATTCGCACGCTATCGAATATAGTGTCGAACTCATTCGAAGTTTATCTTAACCACTTTCAACCCTATCCTAAGGCGTAGCATCCGCTTTCCATGGGTGCCCTACATTTTTTCTATTCAGAGCGACGAGATTATTATGCGATATCGAAACTTGACTCGAACTCCTTGGGTTAACGCAACCAAGATGAGGTTGATTTTGTTCAATTTCCCCCTCTATAATTTAGCGCACTCTCACTTTGTGTCACCTCTGGTTTAAAAAATCACACTTAACTATAATTTTATTTTATTTTAATTTTATCTAAAAATATGTCCTTAAACATGATAGTAATTAAAGTGATACTTTTTCATATTCATTAGTGTTATACTGCACAACTACCATGTAGTTTGCAAAAGGTATTATTTTGCTATTCTAGTTGATGGTTTAATGACTATTTGATGGATTAGCTGTTACTAAATTTATGAAGTTTGGAATCGCGGGGAGATTTGAACCCAAGGGTTGCCTATAACTTTTAGATTTTCATTGATAATTTTGCAAGCTTTGACTGCAACAGTTGCATAATCTTTTATCTCTTACAAAAGGCTGCTGGTTTGATGCCTTTTTGGTTGCCCACTTTGAGAAGTTGGGTTAGGGACTTGAGCCAGATCTCTGATAGTAGGTCACAAAAGCAATGCAAAAACATATTTTTTGTTGTCATTTCTCTAGTTCCACTAGAAATCTGAAAGGTGTATTCCTATATGTTTTTACCACAAGTCGATTTTGCCTAATAGCATAGACGAAGATATCTGAGCTAGGAAGCCGTGATGGGCCGACGGTCTAGAAAATCCAACCCAACATGACACAACCCACATTTGAGGCCATGCCGAGCCTGGCGGGCCTTTGGCCCATTTAAGCAGTGGTGTATATAGGGCTGTCAATGAGCCGAACACGAGTGAGATAGGACCGGCTCGTGTTCGGCTTGTTTAATAAATGAGCCAAACACGAGCTAGCTTGTTGAAAAATCGAACTGAAAAATCTATCTTGTGTTCCGCTCATTTATTATCGAGCCAAACACGAGCTAGCTCACGAACAGCAACTTAGATCGCCAGCCTTATTACTAGGTATAAAGGTGAAAACTATAAATAAATAATTAGAATTTTAATCTATAACATTTACAAGATAGAGGTTTCTCTACATTTGAGTTGCCCTAAAATCCAAATAGTAGAAATATATATACAGATACATATATATTCGAGCTTTATTGAGCCAAACACAAACGAGCTGACCTCAACTTGTTTATTAAACGAGCTGAAAAATTCAGTTCGTATTCGGCTCGTTTACTAAACGAGCGATTCGATCTTAAACTTATTTCGAGTCGAACATGAGCCGGCTCACGAGCAGCGAGCTGGATTGGGGAACATTGTACCCCCCTCCCATTGCCCATTACCCTGTGGGGATCAGTTTCAGCTTTCAAATTGAGTCATATGTCATTACTATTTAAAATCAACCTGACCTGGAACCAGACTCAGCCCATTTCATAGGCAAGTTTCAAATTCATCTTCTTTTTGACAAATACATTCCTACACTCTAAACTTGTGCTTTTATTTTCTGCTTCTGATGATAATGCATTTTTGAAAATTAAAAATGACATTTGTGTTACCTATACTAACACCATTATCCAACCAGCCAAAAGCAAAAATGTCACACCAAATCAACCATCAATCTCTCTACCACTTTAAAAAGATCAAGACATTGGGACACTATTTTAATGCTGTCAAAAACATTTATTTTGATAGTCTCCACAGTGTTGTAAAATTATTTACTTTATTATTGTTAACACATTCTTTTCTTCTTTTTTTCATATTGTGGTATGTAAGAACCACCACAATATTGTCAAATTATTTACTTTACTATTATTAACACATTCTCTTTTCTTCTTTTTTTTTCATATTGTGATATGTAAGAGTCAGTTTATTGTATCAGAACTACGCCCTATAGAAGATGACAAGTTTCATCCGTACAACAAAACTCGATTTCGTATGTAATGAGTGTGAAGTCGTGAGTTCGTACCGTACGCAAACTCGCCGTCTCGTGAGATGGTCTCGCGCTTACTGGCCGCGTGGACCCCACTAAAGTCGGAGATTGTGGTTACATCCAAACGCCTGCGATCTCTAGTTACAACAACTCGTGAGTTTGTCACCAAACTTCCATCCAAATTAATACGCCCTAAGTTTGTCAAGAATATCAATTACTATAATATTTAAAAATATATATATTTGCAAGTAAATTTTAAGTAAAAAATTGCCTTCGATGCGTAAAATGAGTGGTGTCAATCTCTCTTTATAGTCATACTGCTGTATTGTGTTGTTGTGCATGCCTTTGTGCATTCTTTTTCGAGACTGTAGAAAGAACAAGAATAGTAAAAATTGTAACCTTCAAATATTGTTGTTATTTTTTGTTTAATTTGCCATCACCTTTTCAATTTTTTTTCATTTTTTTTTATATGAATAGTTCCAATAAATTAGAGACTAGATTATTGGTTCATATTTAAGCACTAACCACCATTAAAACAAACACTAAACAAAAAAACAAAAAAAAAAAAACTATTAATGGAGCTGAGTGATTTACTCTTGTCTGAGAAATATAACAAACATGACACCTCATATTCTAACACCACTAGAAACAGCTTAGTGATTTGTAATAACTAAAGATGATTATATGTAGAAACTCATCGTCTTACTCAAACATGTAAAGCCACCAAACTTGAGAATGTACCTCTCTCATTGAATATTTTACCAAGTAAATGGCAATTTTCAGAAAAAGAACGAAAACAAGCATTTTGCCGAAATGGCACCCTAAATAAATGTAACACAGAATAATAAGAACATTTTACAACATACAACCATGAACTTCAGAACCTTCCTTCAGAATTACATAAAGAAATCCCCCAATTGTTACCAAAATCCTCTATGTCAGAAACAACGCTTAAATAATAATTAGAAATCAGAGATTAAAACTTTTCCCGGATGCCCATTCAGCCTTTCTCTTGTCAAAACATGAGGTGTTAAATAGTTAATCATCATCGCCTACCAGGCCTCCCCCTCTTCCCCGATCTTCCTCGCCCGCGGCCTCGCCCAGAGCTTGCTGGTTTCTCGTTAGCGCTTCTTTCAGCAGCTTTAGGTCGGCCTCTCCCTCTTTTACCGCCGCCACCGCCTCGTCCCCTGCTAGATGGCTTGCGCCCGCGCTTTGCATCTCCATTCGCATCCTCATCATCGTCCTCATCGCCATCATCGTCGTCCTCATCAGCGTCGTCATCGTCATCCATTTCTTCCTCTTCCTCTTCTTCTGACTCTGACAAATCCTTCTTCCTTCTCTTGGAATTTCTCGCAGAAGATTTAGCAGTAGTTGGCGTGTTCTTCGTAGCTGCAGCATTTGCATTATTGCTCTTCTCTACTCCTGAAGCAAATTTAACATTTGAGTGGAACTCAGTTTTGGAAGATGGAAGTCAACTACGGTATGTAATCAGAAATTAAGACGCTAGTTTGTTAATAAACATACAGTATCTTAATTAACATTTTGAAGTGACATCAAACTGAGCATATCATAGCTAGATTACAACATTACCGTAATCAATAACATCGTACAATTGTAAGTGCATTTGGGCTCTACAATAACTCATAAATACTTCACTAACTGCTTGCAAAATTGCGAAGTGTGCCGGAGTGGGTGATTATTCTTTATGTATAGAAAATGATCAAAATGGCTGATGAAATCTATCCCCATCTTGGAGAAACAAAGAGTACTAGTTCTACACCAACAAGCAGAAAATTGAATATCTGAGTATCTGTAAAAGCTTACGGCTATATTTCTCCAATCTTTAGCTCCCAGCAAACTGGGCTTACAGCGATGAGTATTACAGTCAATTTACAAAAAAATGGGAAGGGGAGTAGGATGGGAGAAAAGAATACAGATTCATAAATTTCTTGACGCAGGAATAAATTATTATTATCATGCAAAACATGGCAATTTTTTACAAAATAGAGCAAAAAGAAATGGTGCGATAATTGTACCTTCAGAGGAAGGGTCACCATCATAAATCTCCAGCTGTAAATAGAGCGAAAAGTTAAAAGGTTACGATAAATGGATTTTTGCGCGCCGAAGTATCTTATAACAAAAGTGAGCCAAAACATGCCACTACTTTGGCAAACTATTTGTGATGTTTTCCAGTCTAAAAATCTATTATTAAATAAGTATATAGACAGAAAAAGAACTACAAATTTGAAAAATGTCCGTAAGAATAAAAGACAATAACAATTTGAGATGTCCAAATTCAAACAATACATACAACAAAATCTCTATCCTTGCACTTTTCAGGGAAGGGTATAATTGAAGCAGCAGGCCATTTTTATCTTTCTATGACACCCAAGATGGAGAAACACGAATAGGCAGACAAGAAAAAGTAGTTATTAGCCTTGTTCCGAAGAGAGCCGAATCTTTGTAATAGACACTACAAAAATATTTAATTGACAAAATGTTCTTTGCTATTCAACAAGAGTTCGATTTAAAATTTAGGGGGCAAAAAAAATGTTACATACCCTCACCAAAGATTCAAGAGCACAAAAATTAAAAATTGCTATTCCTCTACAAATTGACTTGGAATGTTTATTCCATAAATAGGTTTAGACCTAATCTACAAATATAAATTGATTTCAGATATAAACCGAAAATGATAAAAAGAAACAACAAAACAGTATCAGTGGAGCTAAATATACAAACCTCAAGCTCATAAATTCTTTCGGCTCTAGTTTGGTAATGTAGTGGCTAAAAGCAGTATTTTTACACCACAGAAAGACTAAAATTTTCGAAAGTGCTTACGATCTTTCCCCTCCAAAATTATAAAATTGCAATTGCAATCACCACTAGAAAAGCAAAGCCTTTAGCAACATGCTTCTCGAGTGGTGGTTGTAACCACAATATTATAAAATGAGAGAAGGAAAGATTGAAAGTGCTTTTAGGTTTTTCTTTTTTGGGCCTTCCAGGCTATAAATATGGTGCTTTTAGCCACCACATTACCAAACAAGACTTCAGGTGTCTAGGCTTTTACAATACAAGTACCAGAGTATTCTTTTTTAAGTTCTATAAATATCGATTTCTGGTTGAACCAAAAAAAAAATGCAATTAGAAATTTAGAATAGAATAAAGTAGAGAAATTTCTCAGTCACCTGTTCCAATCGATCACCAGCATTTGTTCTGTCAACAACAATCAGAGAAAATCCATACCCACATCCCACGCTGCAAAAGTATTTCTAATTAGAAAGAAACATACATCCTAAAATTAACATTTCTAACAGAAGACCACAATACAGCATAGTTACCTTGTGACGTTCATACCATCTAGAATATCAACTTTCTTTGGATTTGCAGATGACCTGTAATCACAATTACATAGGAACTCAGAAAACAATAGTTAATCAACTAAAATATTTTCCATAATTCATCAAGGATATCAATGCACATACTTCTGTCCGAGGGGACCATATCCAAGCTCCCCATACAGGGCATGCCCCCAACTTATGCACGAGTCGTCGGCACCAACAACATGGTGCATGTTACCAGAAGCCATGCAACGTATGTTCCAACCACTGAAAGCATATTGTCAGAACTCCAAAAATCACTAGCAGATAAGCAGCAAAGAAAGAAGCAGATGAGCAATAAAAGCTTAAGTAAACCAGAAGAAAAGAGACTGTCAAACAACTCTAGAGACTAAACGAAACATAGTTGCATGTCCTAATCATCATATCAATTTCATTTGGTCACAGCAACCTAAAATACACAATTGTTCCAACTCCCATTTATATAGTAGGAAAAAAAACACACGAGTAGCCAGAAGTTACAAAACACCAAAATAATATTGCAGTAAGTCCCAAGGCTTTTGCTTGCTTTTGCATGTTGAACTTCAGATTATCTCTAGAACAATTGAATTTAATGAAGCAACACTTGCGGTTGAATTTCATGATTTTGAAAATTAAGTTACCCAATTCAGAATGCTCGATTTAATTTGATTAATTTAGTGAAAATAAAAGACTGATCTTTTCGATTTAATTAATTTGTTTAATACATTCTGAAGAAAAGAATATTCAGAGAAGAACCTTAAATCCATAAGTGGCTTAGGATACATCCAATCGTCACCAGTTGTCTTCAATTTCCCCCACATATACAACTGTCCTCCTCCTGGAAACCAAATTCAGAAGTTACCTCAACAATGAAACAATAGATCATAAATCGGTTTTGCTCATTTTCTTATGACCTGGTAAAGTAGGAATGTTGTCAGTCATATCTTATTCACAATAAAAGGACTAGCAGAACAATAATACAAGTCCAGTCCTACGTCCCTCATGCACTTGCACTGGGTCCCCTATAAACTGCCTCAATTAGGCAGGCTACACATCTAATTAAGGAAAGAAAAAGAAGAAGAAGGCGACATGCTGCTAAGGAGCTGCTGCTACCATGTTTTCTCCCAAAACAGGCCGACAAAAGCTGCTACCAATTTTTCTCCCAAAACAAGCTCAGAGACTACAGTTCCTGTGGAAAAAAAATCTGAAATTCTAGATTTGGAGTCCTCAACCAGATTGAGGCTTAGGAATCATCCTAAAGCTTCTAAATTTAGAAAATATCTAAAGATGTAATCCAATAGGTTGAAAATTAAACTGCCTCCACCGGATCAACTATAGAGATTCTTGTACTCTTTGTCAAAGGTTGAATGAGACGCATCGAACATGACGCAGATAACATGGAAAGTAAGCTGGTTTTTGTTAGTAATTACCTCTAGTCCAACAGAAAGGTAATTCTATAATTGCAAGAAGAGAAAATATATTTACTATTAGATCATGGAAGGGGACAAAAAGCATACCACCAGTGCATGCAGAATTTGTGGCACCTGCAGAAACTACAGCATTAGGAGGAAGAACATTATGCCTTTGGAAGACTTCAACAAGCCGAGGGACCCACTCATCCTTCTGTTCTCTGTGACCCAGCCTATATATCAACAGAATAGTTGTAAGCACTGTGAGAAGCAGAAAAATTACTGAAATATGAGGGTCAATGGAAGAACTAATCATCTATACTTATTCCAACTTTTCGTGCCATTTAGTTACCAGATCTAAATGACAATATACCCATAAAGATCAATCTATGCTTATCGAGTGTCCTTACCTTCCATATCCACCAAAACCCCATCTGCACAAAAGCGAACAGAGAGAGCAAGTAAGCACAGTCAAATGTTGTAATAATAGGACCCAAAATAATTGCTATATAGACAAGTCATACTTGTAGGAAGAAATAATATTATCTGGAGAGGCCAACAAGTATGATAAAATATATAATTGATTTACAAGAAACTGACTAGATGGTAGACGCTTACGTGTAAACAAAACCATTTGAATCAACAGCAACTGAACACATGGGTCAGACAATGAAAAGAAACAAAAGAATGATATTAGCTTTGAACAAGGATGCATGATAAGGTAAACAAACTTCAAGGATAAAGCAAGAAAGGAACCTGTGTGGTTTGTTCCACAAGCAACTTTGACAACAGTTTTTTCCGAAAATGTAGCAATTGCTCGTGGACGAGGCTGAGGCTCATAAGCTAGTTTTACAGATGAATCTTTAGCATTATACTGCAAGGAAAAGTTTAAAAGAAAAAAAAATCATAATACATTGCAAGTATTGAGGAAAAAGAAGGTTAAAAGAAAAGCTAGTTTTCGGGACCTCATTGTCAGTTCCATGTCCAAGTTGTCCATACTGCGGAAGACCTGCTGTCCTGCATAACATTGAACAAAAAATGTTAAGACTAAGAGAAGTGATTATTAGAACCAATTCAATACTGTTAAGCAAATAAAGAGATGTTAAGTAGGGCAAAGATTTCAATTACTGAAGAACAAATTTTCGTGAGGAACCTACAGTATGGAGGAGCCTTCCACTGAAGACAACCATACAGTAAAATCAGCTCCACAAACAGCATTCGTGACTTCAGATACCAGACAGGGCAGCGGAGAGGGTTCAATTTCTGCAGAAATTGATCAACCAAATAATCAGACAACAAATAACTACAATAGATAAGGTTCCAAAGAGTACTACAATAGATAAGGTACCAAAGTGTATTGCAGGTTCAAGGCTTTTTTCCGCAGCAATTATAACTATTAAGAGCATAATCTATGGTTATAGAGGAATTATATGTATAACATTCTCCCTCAAAAAGGGAAGCACCCATTGGTTGATAAATGCTAACTACAGGGTAGCAGGATCCATAGCCATGAGAGTACTCGCATCCGTAGTTGTGGTAGAATTCAAGTACATCAAGCGGTGAGCCACCTCTAGAGTCTAATATGTTTGTCAGGTTATATTTGACACGGTCAACATTTTATCACAAGTATGCCCTTAAGAAGAACAAAAGCCGCCTGTGCAAAGCCAAGCTTCTTAGCACAGGATGCATTGAAAGAGATACTAGACGATCGAGTCTTGATTAACTTGCAAAAAATTGAGATGTTGAGACATAGTTAGAGCATCACATGCTTGAAGTAGCAAAGATGAGACCGCTACTAGATGAGAAAAGCCGATGAGCCTCAAGCTTCGCATATTTCTGTTCTTGATCTTATCAGGGATTCAGAGTGTTTGAAAAGGCGCAAGACGCAAAAAGGCGCAAAAGCCTTCTGGAGCCCAGATGCAAGGCGCACCACGAGGCGCGCGCCTCAAGAAGGCGAGACGCGCATCTAATAAAAACAAAACACTCTTAACAAGGCTAATTTAAATGGATGTTTTACGTTAAAAAAATTTAAAATAGCCATAAAAAGAAAATAATCATAAAAAAGTAATGAAATCATATGTATAAATATTCTCAAACTAAAAAGAAAAAAATTATATTTCAACTTTCAACTTAAAAGTGCTTGCTGCTAGTTCTTGCTTCTTGTTTCTTGCTTCTTGCTTCTTACCGCTGCTGCTTATTGCCATTAGGGGGTGGAAGAGAGAATGACCAAGAGAAAAAGGGAAGAAAAGCGTTCAAATTAAGAATTATTTTTTCAATTCCTTAACATTTTAAAATATATTGAAAAATCCCAAAACCCCAAAACCCAAACCCTAGACACATTAAACGTAAATATCACAAGGCGCATTTGAGGCGCGCGCTTCACTCCCTAAGACGCTGAGACCCACCCCTCGCTCCTAGGAGCTGAGGCTCGCGCTTAAGGCGCGCCTAAATAGGATATGATCGAGAACTTCAAGTATGTGCAGGGCCCAGCAACAAGCTGATCAATGCAGCCTGTTATAGCATTATTTGTTTTCTTCGAGATTCATAGGTCGACATTGGATGATGCCATAACAAAGGGATTACAGACCACATCACGAATGTACACTCAAGAGGTAGACCTAAGCAGATTCGAGTTTTCTCGCATGTCTATCTTCCCCTTCTCTACACTTCAACAAAATTATCAATCAGCTACTAGGACCCCCACCACTGTCACCATGAAGTATGAACACAGTGAGGGCCTGTAGGGTCTGACCACGAAGATGACAATATATAAAAATCACAATGCATTTTGAAAATAAAAGAATATTAATCATTTGTATACATGGCTGTATGCCCACAATGTCTTGTCTTAATATTTCCAGAGTGTCCAAGTCTTGGAGTTGAGGGTCATACTATATTACCTCCCATGTCCACATATATGAAATGTACCTTCACATCACTATTACCACATCTGCTTCTTAAGACATTATCATCATTTGCTGCATTTTCACTACCATCAATTTTCCTGCTTCATGCATCACCATCACTTTTGTCTCTTTGTAGTGAAAATTTCAAGACTGCAGAAGCTACTATGCTAATGGCTGTGGTAGAAGGTGGTAGAAGTGGAGCTAGAAGAGTACAATGGAAGAGTGGTACCATTAACTGTGTTTGAGACAATTATGATTCTTGTATCATGTACGAGCATATTCTGATCCATTATGGTTTAAAGTGGCGAAGTTGCTAAAACAGAAAAGTTGCCCAAAATTGCAAAAACAAAAAAAATAGGAGGTTTATGCTGATCTATGTAACATGGACACTTCTCACATGTTGTCGTGTCCATGTTGTGTCCATGTTGAACAGCCTTCCTTGGCAGACATTCCACAGACACGTCCATTCTGTGTCCTTTATCCTCTTAGTCACTTCATGTGCCAATTGCATGTCCCTCTTGGCGTTGCACATGCAATACAACTTTGAAGTACGTCAATTGCATTTGCAAAATACAAAAATCTAAGAGAATATATGCATTTATTTTCCTATTTCTTATATAGTTGTTTAAGCAATCATCGGTTGAAATATTGTACTATTTTATGTTGCATAGCTGATTCTTTGAGTTAAAGATATGTTTTACATTTGAAATTCCTAAAATCGTTTAGTTTTTTATATATACCAATTAAAGAAGATCATTTTCTTTTGATAGGTGAGAAAAATTAGAATTTTAGTACTTTGGCACATCGATCAGTCTTTAGATATATAATCTTTTAAAAAATATTATATCTATTAGCTGTGTTGCAATTGTGTTCATGTCCTCATTTTTTCAAAGTTGATGAGTCATCACGTCGTGTCCCGTGTCATGCGTCTGTGTCCATGCAACCTAGATGTTGATCTATTTAACAATGGATTTGTTGCTGAAACAGAAATAGGTCACATGCAGAATTTTTTTTATAAATAATCCAATCAATTTTTATAATTGTAAAAATAGTTTTTTTTTAAAAATAATTATAAAAATAGACCTCTAAATGCGGTGAATGATTCACCGCATTCATTACTCCTTTTTAGGAGTAGAAAAAGAATAAAAACGGTGAACCATTCACCGCTCTTACCATCGTAAAAATATATAAAGAAGTTAAAAAAAGAAAGAAAGTGATGAATGGTTCACCGCTTTTAAAAGCGGTGAACCATTCACCGCTTTTATAGGACCATATTTACAAATAAAAATTTAACAGGTATATTTTTAGAATAAAATTTTAGGAGAAGACTATTGCACTAAAAAACCCTCACATGCATCTCACTAGTTATACAAAATATCAATAGAACATGTAGAATGACAGGATCTGCTATCCAAGCTATTTATTGGCTCACAATTGATAGCACATAAAACCTGTTAGATCTGGATAACTTAGTTGCCCTACAATGACTCATATTTCATTGGAGTTAGACAATTACAGCATAGATATACATATGTAAATATTGTGCAGCATAAACATATATAGTTACCCAAACCCAAATAAGACAAGTTCGAGGTTTGAAGACACTAATATGGAAAATTGACAAGAGACATCAAGAATTTGGTTGATTTTGTCATAAGTCACATACTGCCATCAATATGCTTCCAGAAATAAAACTTAGATACATTTATCTGTTCAAAGAAAAATTAGCAAAATCCTGACATATTATGTTAGCCCCATCCTTTCACCCTGTTCATAATTCATTATAAGCAATACTCTAATATTTTGACTGCCGAATATTCTTGCCCATACTGCATACAAACTAAAACCATTTTCAATTATTGGATTAAAACTTTAGGATACAGACATGGATGATAAGCGTAATTAGACAGTCCAATAGTACTAACCATTCTTCACCGAACCTGTCCCCAACTGCCCATGCTTATTCATGCCAAATGAGAATGATTTTCCATCTTCAGTTACAACTACAGTGTGGTTCTTTCCCACACTGGCTTTTACAATTTTGTATCTGCATCATCAAGAACTTCAAATCAGCCCGTATTCAGTAGAGGAATCTAACATCCTCTAAGGCTCAACTGTACTGAGGTGAAAAATTAAAGGCAAATATAGATGGGGGGTCTCAAGTCTAGGAGATTTTGAAAGACCCCTCAACCAAATTTCTTTTGATTGACACCCGCTCAACTTCTAATTGTTTTATTTAATTTAAGTTATTTTCCTAAATTGCATTGGGTGTTCATAAATATTAACTTATCAGTTAACTATCAGTTGTTACCAGTTAGCAAAATCTGCAATTCTATTAGCTGAAGAACAATTAAATATAATAGAACCACTTTTAAATCAAATTTCCTAGTTTAACTGATGAAAACAGTGTAAATCAAAGAATTAAAAGTTTGAGGGGATCTCAATCAAAAGAAAAATAGATAGGGATCTACTCTCAATTGTCCTATATTATCAGGGATATTAACTTCATGCCCTGATATATATAGTACATTAAAAGGTAGAAAACTAGAATGTAGAGAACTGGAAGGCGATAGAAACATTTGACCTTCAATTAACATGCACATAGACAACAAAAAGTACTCCACAAGAACTAATGGATCAGATGAAAGCGCACAAGATATTCTTCCTGAGAACTCTAGAAACAAAAAAAATCAATTCCCTGGGCCATCTCAAGTAAAATAATCAACTTCTCACAAGAGATTGAGTACATCCAGGCTTAACTTTCGTACTGGATCAGCATAGACTGCCAGACTGCTATTATTACTCAAAAAGATGTAAACATACCATATATTACACAAAACGAAATGTTTGTGGCATGGGAAGCTCTTACATAATTACGACATGCCATGGATCAAAGCATAGAAAAAAATAAAATACATATATTATGACAACAACTATTAGAAGAGTGCACCTTTGTTCTAGTCATAATCCACATTTCACTTCTCATGCCAAACCTCAAGCATAAGGGCAATTTTCGCAATATTTGGCATCTAAGACGTAATTTTGCATTTTGGAAAGAAGTTAGACCTACTGAAATCTTGGAAAACGCTAGATGTGCCAAACAAAGAATGTTTTCATCAAATTGAATAGCCTGTAACTGTCATTTTATGCAACGAATGCTTGAGATACATAAAAACTCATACTAATGTATCAAATTCCTCAATTTTAGCAAGATGTTGACACTAGTCGAGGTGATCAGATGCTTAATTGGAAACTTGTTGCAAGGTTATTTTTTCATGAATAATCATGATAATCTATACCATTCAAATTTGACAAATCATACTGCATTCTATGTATCATCCCGATAACAACAATTAAGACAATGAAAAGGGAAAATTTAAGTTAAAAAAGTCATGTTATAATGACTCAGATAAGGAAGGAAACTTCAAAGTGGTAAGCAAAAGAAAAAATCACAACGAAATAAAAAGAATCAAATAATGGCAAAGTTGAATGCCTTTAAATACAGAAAATAACATCAAGCCTCTATGGACCTATAGATTTTCTAGAGATTCGTTACAAAGATATGTTATCACTAGCATACAGGTACTGTACTTGCACATTTTCTGATATTTTAGAAATATCTTAAATTACATATCAGTTTGAATACAAATAAGCAAGTCAAAAAGCAGAACACAAAAGTTATATGATATCATATCCTTACAAATACAAATTGCCAAAATTTCTTCATGCTTACTTTTTAAAAAAACCATAAATATTTGATTATACATTCCAATCCAGCTTGTCACCAAGTAACAAGATTAAAATACGACGAATTAGCAATCTTACTTTGATAGTTGAGACACAATTGTTGGCAAGCTACGGTGAAGAGTGTCCCCATGCCCCAACTGCCCCTTCTGCAAGAATATCACAGAGTAAAACATCTGACAACGTGCAATTATTTTCAAGTAGTAACTCTACCTCATTTCTTCCCCAAGTATAGCAGCGACCTTCAACATCCAACGCCACACAGTGACAAGCAGCTGCAATAGTTATGCTAAATAGTCAACAAGGAGATGCTTTCGACAAAAACAATTAAACGCATGCATTTACATTTTACACAAACGACATGAAGAATTCAGTACTTCTAAAACAAACAAAACAAACAAAAACAACATAAATATCAAACTGTCGTTTCCTCAAAAGGACAGAGTACAACAAAATGAAATACGTAAATTATGCTGTAGTCCTAAACCTTTCTAGACCATTCTAACCGAAGTTAATATTCAACTGGTTCTAGACCATAGTTCCCAGTTGACACCAGCCAAAAGAA
Organism: Ananas comosus; assembly: GCF_001540865.1. Lineage (NCBI taxonomy): Eukaryota > Viridiplantae > Streptophyta > Magnoliopsida > Poales > Bromeliaceae > Ananas > Ananas comosus. The sequence continues at coordinate 2,265,173 of NC_033644.1, read as the reverse complement.
GGAACATCTCAGTTTCAGTTTCGAAGTTTCCTATCAAACTTCATGATCTGGATTGCCATTGTGTTATCCGCAGCTCCACAACTTTAATTAAAACCACAGAGGAAGTAATATAACAAGATGAGAAAAAGAAAAACATATCTCACATTTTGCAGCAATACTTCACAACTCACATCATTTTCTCACACTTCCACTTCATAACATCCTTTCTTTCAGAGTGCATTTCTAAACACCGTCATCCTCAAGAATCACAAGAATTACTTAACAGCCTTGAACTCATCCAAGCAGAACAAGTTTCGCTAGAAACATGGTATTCGAGAAACTGTCATATCAACAGACCATCAATCAAAACTTAAGCTTTAGACCAGCAAGAATCCCTCTTGATCCAAGTTCCACCACATTGAGAAGAGCAAACTAACAAGAACAGTTTACAAACACATGGTATTCAAGGAAATCACACATCAAGAACGCATCTTTACACCAACATGAAGTAAAAACCAAACCCAACTCAGCATTTCAAACAAGTTAAACCTATAAACACATAGCAATCAACACCATCATCACAACAACATCAGCAAATGTAAGAGAGAGATCGATCATCGAATGCGCAAGAGAGAGGAGAGAGAGAGAGGGGGAGAGAACACGAACTCACTGCATCCGGAGGCGACGAAGCGCACGTCGACGCCGACGAGGGGCCGGAGCCGCGTGGGGGCGACGAGGTTCCCCGTGGCCCCGCCCACGACCTTGCGCCCCATCGTCTCCCAACTCGTCCCCCCACAGTACAGCAGCTCCCCGCCGACGGCGCCGCCGCCACCTTCGCCGCCGCCGCCGCCGCCGTCGCTATCGCCCTCCTCCGCCCTCTTCTCCGAGTCGGACGCCGACATTTTCGCCCGCGTCGGCGAGAACCGTAGCTAGGGTTTCTTTGCCCTAGTAGGAGAGCACAAAACCAATATTAAAAAAAAAAAGGGGGAAAATGGGGGATTTATTGAGTAAACGATGTTTGTCGAGGGGAGAGAGGGGGGAAGAGGCTTTTATGCTTTTTTTTTTGAGCCTTTAATTTATTTATTTATTTATTTTATTGGTTTTTAGGAAGCTGAGATGTACTGTGTGGGACCCACAATATTAGTTTCGTGGTGTTGGACTTTTCTTTTGAAGAGTTTGGTGGGGACCCAAAAAAAAAAATTCTAAACTTTTCCATTGAATAAAATGAAAATGTCAATGAGTACGGATATCTAAAATATTATTTAAATTTGAATAAAAAAAATAAATTTAATCGACGCTAGACAAGTAGGCCTTCGATTATAGGAGGAATTCTATACTATCACACTTGCACCACGTCATCAATAACAAGCCAATCACCTTTTCTTTTTTTCAAACAAAAGTACAATAAAAATATTTTTTTACAATCACGATGGAACATATATTTCTAAAAAGAATTTTTTGATTGGTTTGTTACGCCATGTCATCAATATACCCATTGCATTCTAGAATTTTTCCGGTTATAGGTATATATAAAATATGAAAGCACGATGTCTTTAAGTTCAGATATGAATTTAATCTTTACAGACCCAAATTCGAACCTGTATCTGAACCGATTTATATTATATTGTATTTAAATATTTGAAATTGTACCTTGTGTTGCGAGCCGAATCCTTCAACCGCTGACCCGGTCAAAGATCCTCCTTCGTGAAGCGTGCGAGGAGGCGAAACGACTACAATAATGACTCTCGAAGTTTGCGCCCTTAATCAGATCAAACGATTCGGTTTATGAGAGATCGGACCACGTCTCAATACAATAAATCTGGTTCAGCTGGATCAACCGAGTGTATGGACTACACAGAGATCTCAGGTTCGGGTAAAGAGCCGAAAGCTCAAATATTACTCAAAATCAGAAAAATGTTTACAAAAGAGAGTACGCTATCATGACGTACGATCTCAAAGGAAAATCTACTCTACAAACTATTCCTAAAAAAGACAGTAAATGCGAAAAAAAGAAAAGAATTACAAGTAAACTACTCATAGAAAAACGATAAATGTAGAAAGTAGAAGTATTGAAAATACAGTGGTCTTCTCATTCATGAGAGAGAAGACCTCTTTAACAGGCTTTGAAATTACTATTTATAATGATGTCTTCTCAGCTTACATTATTGATCGTTTTTAATAGTGGGGGAGTGTTGTAGCCGTAATCGCGTAATTTACAACCCACTTCTCAACCTTTCCTGCCTAATTTTTTGGCATCAACACCTTGAAAATTTATATTTGAGTATGATATTTTTTAAAATTTGGAAAAGATATTTATATTATATCATATTTATGGTTCGAGTCTTTGGACTAGATTTCAGATTTCGGTTTGTTGTCAAGATCATTTTTGGTTATGGATTCTCAAAGTTCGACGAATTTGGATTCGGGTTTCAATTTTGGTAGTCGGGTTTAGATTCAGGTATTTAAAAACCTATCCTAAAACCATATTGTTTTTTTTGTTTGTGATGGAAAAAATCATGTTGTTTGAATGAAAAGAAAATATATACATATATATACTCTCTCTCTTTAAATTTTTTGGGAGAAAAAGAATATTAACAGTTATATTAGGAGATTTTCTCTCTATTTCTCTTTTATTCTCTTTCCATATTTTAAGTTCTCTTCATGTTTCAATCCAAAAGACAAATTTTATTTTTTTTTCTAATTTTTTGGTTTTTTCTCCTATTTTCTTTTCATACAAACTAGTGAAATAACCCCTGCTATGCGACAAAAAAAATATATATAGATAATTTGTAAATAATAAAATATTTTTATTTATAAAATAATTTTTTTAATAAATACAAAGAAGAGCACCGGAAGAAAAGCATCAGTATGAAGTCAATGCTTTAGTACAAAATATTTGGTTTTATTAAATACAAAAATTTTAAAGCTAATTTTGATCACAAAGTATTGAGCATCTCCTATATAATTTTTTATCAAAAATTCTAAATAAGTTTGAGCATCTCCTATATAATTTTTTATCAAAAATTCTAAATAAGTTATAGATTCAAAATATGTCTAAACTAATATATATGAAAATGAGCAGAAAGATGGTGATTGTATTTGTAAGAAAAGTTACTACTTATAATTTCAAGATCAAAAGTAATGTTCGAAATAATCTGCTTTCTTTCTATTGCTCTTTGAATCGTACAGAACTGTTGCTGCAATCAGAAAAATTAGGTTCTATTTAAAGCTTTAAATGTTTCCCTTTTATTTTTACAGATTTGTAGGATACAATTTCGTATGTAATAATTTTTTACCCCCCAAAAGAGAGAAGGACCAAATCATAAAAAATTGAATTCACCTTGGATCCTACTATACTGTTGCTTCGCGTGCAAGTCCTATCTTATTAATTGTATTATCCTGATTTTAAAAAAAAATACTTCCTTTAAAAGTTTTTATTAGTTTCGTTTATTATTTAATTCGCCACAATTTTATTTTGTATGTAAAATTAACGAATTTTGAATGTCTTTAATTTTACGTTGGTTTTTACTAGCTGATTTTACAATAAAAGAAAAGGCAAATTGCATATTAGATTTTATCAAGTTTGTAAGATCGGCTTTCTGTGGATCTCGATGTGGATCAAAATATATAAAAGCATCATAAATCTGATTACAATATTTTGCGAGTTTAGTATAATAATCTTGTTTGATTTTATGTTCTATACAATCTTACTATTTGAGACTCCTATTCAGCCACGTGGCAGGCTCTCATTGCCCCTTCTTTTGCTCCAGATCCAACGGTCTACCACAGCCCTCTTGTCACGCCCCGTGCCCCGCCTATTTGGTCGGGTTCGGGCACGTTAACAGACCGCCGAACGGACAGGGTTTTCCTGTGCCGCGGACAGAGTCTCCCCTGTACGTCCAAAGCGTCGCAATCAATACAAGAGGTTCCAAACAGGAGCAGTATTCATTCATAGATTGCATAAGGAAGTATCAAAAACATAAAACTACTAAGCTATTACAACATAATTTTCTTTTACATTAAGCTTCCGAATACAATTCCAAATCTTACAACTTGATAAAAGTTTGTTCTTGTCTTTAAACCTCCCAAGCTAGACCACCAACTCGGGTACTGCTACCTCGGTCTCTGGGGTAGGGCGCTATCTACGGAGCTACGCCCTTGCCTCGCGCCGCCGCGCCGCTCACGTGTGTACATGTAAACACCCCAAAACAATGTGGGGTGAGAACCAACTCCATGGTTCCCAGTGGGTATGGCCACCCAAGGAAAAAGCTCGGTCGATATGTCTAATGAGGCCCTGTAACAAGTTAGTCCAATAACATATAACAGATATATAGCAGATATTGAACTAAGATGTCCTGCCTCCCAAAATGCAATATGCAAACCCCGTACTTATGCAAGTAGATTACTTTGTCCTACTTTATATTCTCGGCCATTCTTTACTCGTAACATTTCTTTACTTTATTAGCTATTCTTTTACATTAGCCGTTCTTTATTCTTTTCTTTTGTTATTCTCATTCTTTAGCCATTCTTTATTCTTAGCTAGCTTTGCTCTTTACTTGCCATTCTTTCCTAAGGTTATATATACCTCGGTCACACTATGCCACCCGACTCGATCTTGAGTCAATCAACAGCGGATAAACCGCGCTCTGTCCGGCTCGAGGTGAAGGAACTCTCGCATGCACCTCAGCCTACAGACCAAGAACCACATCGCCCAACGGGTCGCCTAGCGTACCCCGTGGTCAGGGATCCCTCGGTGGGAGAGGAACATGCCACATACACCCGCAGCCGAGATCCCCGATAGGGAGAGGAACATGCCACATACACCCTAGCGCTCACTGTTCTTGCTCGATCACAAACCTCGAAGTTCTTCCGATGGGAGAGGAACCTTGCCACATACACTCGCGACCAAGAACTTCCGAGCTCATATGCTGCACTAGCAGCCGCTGCACTCGCAGCCAGGATTCCGGAATCCACTTTACATAACTCAAGGGTTGGTCTTGTAACCCTATAGTGTCGACCTACTTAGGTCCATTGTCCTTTCCAACCTAGGTTTACTTGACTCTAGGTTTAACACTTGTATCGCATATCCTAGGTTTAATTTAACGCTAGGTTCATTAACTTGAACTCTCAACCTATGTTCTCTAACATGAGGCGCAATGTCTTTCTCATTAACCTATGTTCAATGACACTAGGTTTCATTGCCACTCATCATCCTAGTTATTTATACTTAGGATTCTCAATTGACATGCCACTCGATATTCTTAATTTACAATGTCAAATTCTTTACTCTACTTAGAGTTCATTAATCTTATTTCACATTCATATCTAGGCATATGTCTTATGCATTTATCATTAGCATCTCAATCATGCACTTATATATCATCTTTTTCATGCACATAGTTCATGTGTTTACTTAATATGCATCTTATATTCGCATGCACTTTATCTAACATTCATTTCTACATGAATATGTCATCATCATGCAATTTATTCTATGCATTGTGCTTACCTGCATTATTCTAGTTTATATGCATATATATAGTCTCACAATGCTCGTCATGCATTTACATAGCATTTTACACATACTACCAACATACTTTAATTAGCATTAGCTATATGCATCCTATACATGTCCTAATTACATTTATATGCGTCAACATAGATTTTTAACATTTCTTAGAAATAAGGGCGACCTAGTCGCTTCGGTAAACACAACCCACCTTAATTTGCGCTCCGATTGCTTGTAATCACTTGCAATCGGCCTCCCGCGACAACCGTTGCCCGGTTTGGCCCGAACTCTTGCGCGTCTAGCGAACGACCTCCGAATCGCGATCCGTCTTTTCCGGTGCTTATTCCTTGACTCCAAGGTGCTCCGGTTCCGATCCCACGATTTTTATGCGTTTATTTCGCGTGCTGCGGCCATCTGTACGACAAAATACTATTTTGTCAATAACTTCGCGTACACTCGACGAATGGTTAAACCGACTTCGCCAACGCGTTTGTTAGGTCCCCAATTAGGTTTCCAAGGGGTCAAAATAGATCAAAACCCCACATGAGCAAAACCCCTCTTTGGAATGCCCTAATGTGGTATATGCTCAATACTCCGGATTCGATCTATAAAACAAGCAAAAGAGAGCTTGTTTATCACCTAGGAGCTCAACCAGGAGCATTCGAACCATTTCTAGGGTGTTTAGAACAAACCCTAGAAATCCACCATTAGAGCATCATGAGAAACCATGGATTTCATGGTGTTCTTGGCTACTAGAATGTTTCTACACTTGTAATTAGATCAAAACCAAAGATCTATGGTTTAAATCCCACTCCTTAGAGATCTACAATTAAAGAGTTCAAAGCTTACCTCAACCAAGCTTGTTCTCTTGCACAAGGAGAAGAGGATGAAGAGGACTCTCCTCTTCAATAACTTCTTCTCCTTCCTTTCCTCCTCTTTTCTTGTTCTTCCTCTCCTTCCTTTCTTCTTCTTCTTCTTTCTTTCTCTTTTCGGTTTAGAGAGAGAGAGAGAGCAAGAGAGGTGTGAGAGAGGGAGAGAAAAGAGAGGGAAATAAGAGAGGAGTGGACCCCCAGCCCTCATATAGGCATATTTGCAATTAAACCCCTCTATTTTTTCCATATCTGAAACATCTCCCGCTGTTCGGGCTCCTTGTACCGGTACACGGGGTCTTGTACCGGTACAAGGCCTGGCAGACAGCCCAACCCGAGAGCTGGTTCTCTCGGTTACGCAGGGCTTGTACCGGTACAAGGCCCCTTGTACCGGTACAAGGCCTGGCAGCTCCAACCCGAGAGCTTCGCTGGTTGTACCGGTACAACCATTGGGCTTGTACCAGTACAACATATCCAGAATGTCATTTTTGACTTCGATTCCGCTCTACTTCACGCCGTTCAATGCCAAAACCCTTCCAACTCTTTAAGAGCTTACTTTTAACCCTTCCAACAGTGTTGGAATGTTAATTGGGACTTGTCCATCCATCTTCTTCGCATACTTGAGTCGATTTGGCTAAAGTTCGATAATTCCTTCTGGGTTCCAATATGTTACATTCTCCAAACATATTTTCGAACATGTCTCCATCATCTTTTCATCCACGCTAATGCCGAACTTAGCTCACGGCCCAACATAGCCTTTCGGGTTCCGTTTTCGCGCCTACGCGCACCGAAACGCCCGAAAGCTTCCGAACTTCACCGAACCTCACTGGAACCATTCAAATAGTTTTCCAACCCAACATACACCGTGACTTCATAACTTTAGAAGTCCGGTATGTTACACCTCTAATAATCCAAAGGTGCCCGAAACGTGCCCTTTCCCTTCTCCAACAGGCGCTCAATTCGGGCCGTCCATTTTGTTCATCGGATGGCTCCCTTCCCCCTCCCCTCCACACATTCCTTGCACGTGCCTCCTCCGATACCCGAAGTGCCGCTCTCTCTCTCTCATCTCCTCTTTCTCTCCCTCTCGAGACGCCTCTCTCTCTCTCTCACCGCCTCTCTCTCTCTCTCTCTCCTCTCTTCTCTCTCACCTCTATCCTCTCCTCCCTTCGCTCCTCCGATGCCTGAGCTGTCCATCGTTAGGCATCATGATTTGGTCGCCTACACCTACCCTACTTGGCCGATCCAATGGTTCAGGTTGCTATGCTCGCCGATCCAACGGTCGCTGTTACCTCCTCTCCCTCCTGGTCGCCGGTGCTACTCTTTACTATCTTCTTTCTCTTCTCCGTCTTCCTTTGAGGGCTTTGCCAGCCCACTGATTCGACAGCAACGATGTGATAGATATATTTTTTCTTAATTTTTTTGAATCTACTGAGAGAGATGATGGACATTGCTTAAGTCTTCCTTTTCTTTTCTCTTCTGACCTTCTATAGCTTTTCTATAAATAGGCTAGCCTTTTCAACACAGTACAGATTGTTTCTGTACACAAATATAAAGGTGGGATAAAAGTCTTTTTGAAGCATAAAAGATAAAAACTGGCATTTTATTGTTACATAGCTATTAACCTCCTACACACCGCAACTTTTCTACAGTCTGTTGTTTAATCTCCTGCACACCATAAATTTTCTTCAGTCTTTTGTTACTTAGGTGTCTATAAATTTCCGCCTTTCTAAGGGTATTTTCCTTATTTTGATTGAATTTCATTTTCTTGATTTTTGAATATACTAAGAGGCTTTGTCATTGTCATTTTTTTGGGGGGGGATTTTGGGCGTCCTATTCACAGACATCCCTTTCCTGCATGTTTAGTTTGATTCCTACCAGTTTATTTTATTTTTATAATTTTTTCTGATCTTTCGTTGATTTTTTTTTAATCCCTGGTGGTTTTTTTAAGTTTTTTTAAGGCCCTGTTGATATGCAAGTGAGAAAAAAATTGGCTTTGCCGTTGTCGAGCAATTTTTTAGATTGCTGGTGGTTTTTTTAAATATTTTTTTACACCCTGTTGATGTGCAAGTGAAAAAAAAAATGTCTCTGTCATTGCTAAGCAGGTTTGGACGGCCCGCCAAGCGGGCAACCGCTCTTGGCTCCTTCTTTGGTGCTTCATTTGTCCTTTTCGCTTAGACAATCGTACATGCTGGCTTTAACTGTGGCATACTTATTCCCATAATCTGCACTAGATAACGTTGACTATTTACATTATTTATTTACTTTTTGTCTGCATGTTCTTGATGTTTTAAAAAAATTTCGGCGAGATGGTGATGTTACTTGGCAACAAGGAGATTGGGCCATGCACAGCCAATTATTTGGGTGGGGAGGTGTCCCTATATGGGCAACTACCTAGTACTGCCCTCCCTCACATCTGTGATGCACGCACGGAGTTTGGACGGCCCGCTTGCGGGCAACCACTCGCATCTGCACATTTGGTTGGTGCAGTTACGCCTCGGTTAGTGTTCGGTTAGCAGTTAGCCGCTTATCCCCGCTTTTTTATCATACTCTTGTTTGCTATTCAGCCTTGGATTTTTTTCTTTTTTCTCTTTATTATTTTTTTCACAGTGTTCTAATTAATATTGTCTTTTCTTTTTTTCTGGTTTAATGGAATTTATTTATTCTGCTGCTTTTTTCCATCTTTTTTTTTTCACTTTATTCCTTTTGTTGGTTTTTTCAACGGATGTGATGATGTGCGGTGGGGCTAAAAAATAAAAAACTAGGTTAGGCACAACCAATGCGTTTGGCCTGCTATGCTATTGAGTATTTTCGGGTTAATTTGTAATTAAAGCCCTCGATATCGGTAATGTTCATTTTGGGATTTGGTTGTACATGTTTTTGCCTATTTGTAGCTTTCCTACTTTCAAAATATTTTTTTACCCAAATTGCACAGCTGCAGATTTTCTATGGGTATCTACAAACCAAGGCCGGCGCAACTGACGAGCTTGGATGGCCCATGCGCGGACAACCGCTCCTACTTGTGGTGCGTGCGCGAATATTGCATGAAAATTGGACATATATTCGGTGGCCATTGTTCGTTTGCCACTTTAACAGTCGGTTTTTTTTTTTTTTTTTTTGCGATGGCATGTCTTACAATCCAACACAATCTGAGCCTATTTACTTTAATTGGCACCCCTACTTCCAATGTAAAATGTGCCTGCTTCTTTCTTCCCGATTCTGCATTTGCATTTCTTTATTTTTCTGGTCTTCGCATCTGTTTTTCACTATGCTGCCAGTGCATGCCCAGACCATAAACAACATCTTAATTGTTTTATAAATAGCAACTTTCGTGTTTTTTCCCTGCTTTTTCAACTCTCAATTTGATTTCTTGGTTTTTCTCCACGCTGCTGGTGCCCGTGTCACCGCGCTGCCAGTGCGTCCCCAGACCATAAACAACATCTTCATTTTTTTATAAATAGCAACTTTAGTGTTTTTTTCCCTGCTTTTTCAACACTCAATTTTATTCCTTGGTTTACCGCGGCGCTACCGGTGCCCGAGCAAAACCTAAACAACATCTTTATTGTTTGAGTTGTTCGTGGCACCCATACTTCCTTGGTTTTTTTCGCCGCGCTGCCAGTGCGTGGCCAAAACATAAACAGTAACTTCTTTGGTTTATAAATAGCAACTTTAATATTTTATTTCCTGCTTTTACAACTCCAATTAGGAATGTCAATGGGTATGGATAGCCGAAATTTTATCCGAACCCGAACCCGAATGAAACGGATATATCCGGTGGATATGGATATGGATTTGGATATGGATATAAAAAATAAAAACCTGACGAATATGGATTCGGATATGGATTTTGATTGTACCCGACCCGAACCCGAACCCGAACCCGACCCGAACCCGAATTTATTTTGTATTATGTATAATATATATATATATATATATATATATATAAATTTGATGTTATATTTGAATTTGTATTTTAAAATTTTAAATTTAATATAATATATTTTGAAATATTGAAAAAAGAAATAATTGTTTCGGGTTCAAATTTTCGGGTTCGGGGTCGGGTTCGGGTTTCGGATTTTTGGTCGGGTTCGGGTTTGGATATGGATTTTTAAAATCCGTCGGGTTCGGGTTCGGGTTCGGGTCTCGGGTTTGGAGTCGGGTTCGGGTTCGGGTTTTTAAAAATCCGCCCCGAATCCGACCCGTTGATATCTCTAACTCCAATATTATATTTCATACATTATTTACTATACTTATTGACTATTTTTTCTCTTTTTTCCCTTCCCCCTTCCGTCTTGCTCTTTCCCTATTGCATCTTTGTTCGTTTCTGTAGCTGCCAGTATGTCGAAAGTGCATCTTTCCTATGTTAGGTTGCTCCATGAAATATGTAAACAACTTCAGGTGGAGATGACGCAGTTCGTCGTGACAGTAGATGCTGAAGGAAAATTTTTAGCTTATGCGGATGTTCCGATCCAACGGTCTGGAACTATAGTTGAATCTACTCGATGTTGGAGTGCACTGAATATGTGAACTTGCATTTTCTTTGTTCTATTATTTATTTTGTAAGCACTTTATTATATGCTTACCAAATTATTATATCAGTTCTACTTAGATTTATTTCTTGATTTTTGTTTTAATAAAAAAAAAAATAGATACACTAACCATTATTTGATTACCCGCCGCGAAGTGCGGGTCCTTTACTAGTTTATATATAATTTTGTACAACTCCATTACTTTTTTCTCTTTTTTTTTAGGGAGATAGATAGCACGCTACCCGCTTCGTTTATTTTATTTAGAAATAAACTTAGCTGGAAATGTGAATCAACTAGGATTTGAACTTGGGTCTCGAGTACCAACCACCAAGCCCTTTGCCACTTACTCTAGGGACGGTCGGTACAACTCCATTACTTATTAAACATAAGTATTTATAACAACGACAGAATAAAAATAAGAAAGAGATAAAGGTAAACAATAAAATAAGACACTAATAGAAGATGAATAAATTATAATGGTGAAATGACTGAATGATTTAACCAAAATTAATTATTTATTAGCTACATGTTTTCAATTAGTATCGAAATTCACACTTTTTTCGATTGGAAAGTAGATAGATTTGGTTTTAATGATTTTATTTTTATTTCACTATCACAATAACCTACCAATAAACAGACTAATAAGATAATATATTTTATAAATAACATAATGGTAAAATACTATATTTTATTATCTTGCGATTTGTAAAATGTATACAGTGCTATCTTATTTATTGATAGAGCAATATATTGAAATAAAAATAGAATCACATAATAATAAACTGCGAACAATAATACGGTAAAAAAAATGTGCTACACAATATGAAGGGAACTCAAATTTTATCTTTACAAAGAGAATTTATCTGGCCCCACGTTATTGGTGAGAATATGTAGAACTATAATCAAACTTCAGGCCGACCTATTTCTAACTGTAAGGAGAAACCTTGGGCAGTACAACAACATTCAATTGCATTATATTTCTAGAATTCACAATAAGATAACATCTGTGCTTAATTATCTTAATATATCTTTATGTTGTAAATTATTTTGCTTATCTATACTCTTATATGAATCCCCAATAGGTAAAGCTGATGTGGCACAACATCATTTTTTTAAATTTTTTTTTAAAAAAAAGCTGATGTGGCACAACATCATTTTTTTGGATTTTTTTTTTTAAAAAAAACAGCAATAGAAATAAAGCAAATAATGACTAATTAATAATATAGTATTATTTATTACCGTACACAAAACTGTTGGACTTCTCAAATAGTTAATAGTTATTCCCTATAAATTAATCTTGGAAGTTCAATGGGTTGGCCAATTACTTACTAAATAAATTACCATATTTTTTCTTATAAAGTTAACATGCCTTTTCAAATTACTGTATCTTTTCTCATTAAAGTTTTCCTAATTAATTCTTAATTTAATGCTACACCTTAATAGATAACTATTATTCATGAGACCTTTCTTCTTCTTAAAATTACTCTATCTACTTTCATAACTCCTAAAATTTTTGAATCCTATAATTGCCATTTATATGACCCCTCTTTCTCTTTCTCCCTCAAATGTCATTTCAATTTTTTATTTTATTTTCTACTTTTAATTCAATAGTCTTTAGTGTTAATTAGTAAGACAATTGTTATTTTTTCCTTTTGATTTTTTTCTCTACTAATTTTATCTTATGAGTTCAATTATAAAGTATTTATTTAACTTATTTTCTTCCAGGTTGATTCCTACAGAAGCTTTCATGAGGATAAAAACTCATGTTATATTATATTTTTTCTAAGCAATTTTACAAAGTAAAAGCAAAAAAATACTTAAGAGAATTTCAAAATCTAATAAAAAAAATGAGAAGCACTGCAAAAGAGAGTTAAAGAAGCAAAATTATTAGACTTCCGCAAAAAAGAAGCGTGAGAATGAGCCCCTTTATTTTATAACTAGCTTCATTTGTAAATTTTCTTCCCTATAAATTTTTAAGTTTTATAAATAAAATTTATTAGATAAAAAATACTAACTTTGGACAAGTTTTAGAGAATCAAAATTTTAATTATATACTTTTTATACTTTACAAGGATAATTTAAGCAAAAAACTATCATAACTTTTAAAAATATATATAGAAAAATTAATTTAGAGATAATTATTCGTATGTCTCTCTAAAGTTTTAATTATTTTACTTGGCCCTTTGCTATTGGCAGAACAAATTTAGCATCTAATTCGGCCGCTCGATCTACTAAAAGAATTAGTTATAGAAACCCCAAAACATCATCTCAGCCTCTCCAAAAAAAATAACAACAATGCACAAACAGAAAAAAAATCCAAATATTTGCGAAAAATTGCAGTGTTCCAGAGGTTTGGATAGGATTGGCTACAGTATTAGTGACTGGTCGACACATCTGGAGAGTGTCGGACTGAGTCGGAATCAATTCTGCACGAAATGGATGCAGAAATGGACTCGTCGCACTCAAATAAGCAAAACTGGAGTTTTGTCAGATTCGGGCGCCCAGAACAGGGTTTGGGTCGCCTAGAACTTGAGTGCAGAACTGAGTAGAACTGGAAGCCAATTCGGATCCTAGTTCCGGGCGCCCAGAAGTGGGTCTGAAAATTCACTTCGTGAGTATCGTTTGCGCTGACACGTGGCTGGTGGTAGGTGAGGTTCGCCGGAACCGGTTATGGGCGCAACACACCGCGGGCGGAGAAACCGAAGGGGAACAATTGTGTAGCCTGGATGTTTCGGACGCCTAGAAAGGGTTTTTGGGCCCCCGAAAGTGGTCGTTTTTGCTGGAATCTCAGGTTAGCAATTGTTGTTCCTGAGGCTTATCCGACCACTCTAACACACTATAAATAGTTGGTATTCGACCACAGTGAAGCCTTTTCATCCCTCCTTCACAGAGAGCTCATATTTTTCATTCTAACCCCTTCAAACTCCTCAAATTGCTTCAAATTCCACAAATTGAAGCTTGTGGACTGCAGTTTCAGCAAATTCCAGCAACGACTTTCGGTGTTTTGACTCGTGTGCGACATAGGAAGGTCGGATTGAGGTCAAACTTGGTTTGTTGGATTCTAGACTTCAAGAGAAATTCGTGGAGCCCAAATTGACAGAATTTGGTTAAGGCTAGCTCAGTCATTTTCGCATTCTTCTCTGCTGTTGGTAGTTTGAGCTGAAATTGAGTTTGTTGTGGTTTTCTTGGAACAATTCTTTGAAGAAGTTGGATTGTGAACCAGAGATTGATACTCTAGCATAGCCCACTGGTTTTGGGACCTTCCTCTATCTGATTTGAGCTCTGGAAGGTAAAATTGACAGTGAAATTGAGGAAAAATTAAGCTTAAGTGCTGAATTGTTGTGGATTGATGGAATTTTAGTATTTTTGATGTTTAGATCCTTCGAGTAGCCTAGTTGTTGGTTGTGGGTGTTCTCAGCTGAGGCTTCCGGCAACTTCGTGATCTCCTCGCTGCCATGGACTGAGCGCTAGAGGTGGGTTAATCATCGGATTCTCCTCCTAAGTGTTTGCGTAGTCAACATGTATATTTTCAGCTTTTGTATATCATGTTTTAACTCAAATTTATTGATTAGCATGTTAAGCGAAATCTGAATTTGGAGCATGCTGTAGTAAGTTAGATAAATGATACATGTTGGACTTGGAATTGACTTAGGAGAAAACCAGCGATTCTACCCTGTCATATGCTTAAACTACCAGATCTAGCTCTATGAGCCGTAGTTTGTTTGTATCACCGCAGTTTGTAGGCGGTGGATACCTAGGATAGTGTAGAATGTATTTACTCTCGTGCTGGGATGCTGAGCTTATTTTTACAGCAGTGTTTAGGTTGTTCCGGATTGTCGGGTGCCGTTGAGGTTGACGATGGACCCAGATTGCTGTTTTTGCATCAGATTGTGCCGAGAGCACGTGAGTTTGGTTGTTAGACCAGTTGGACCCTGTTTACTTGACTATAGCCTGTGAGAGCCTGATTGAGCTTGACAGAGATACACTTGTATACTCGGTTGGGTAGCGCCCACGAGTGCCACTCCGGAGTCGGGCTTTATGCGTTTTACGTTGGTGTCGTTGTGTCCTGGTTGGACTTGCTCTCCACGGACTGCTTAGTGTGGAGGTAGCTGTATAGCTTCGACAGGCGGGACGGGTGTATTCACAGTCTATAGGACGGGTGTATTCACAGTCCCTAGTGAGATTGGATCAGAGCTTGTCTTATTCTACAAATAGTAGTGTCGGATCATGATAGTATAGTGGCATGTAGCTGTAGATTGTTTTCAGTTCCCTTACTATCATTTGAGCATACATCCGTAGACTTGGTGGGTGAGCCGATGAGTTTGAGGGCGATACCCACTGAGGACTGCTTATTTTTGCAGTAGTTCTCACGCCCAGTTGTTTGAATCTTTTGCAGAGCCTTTAGTTGCGGCTGCTGCTACTATGGATTCTGATCGTGGAAAGGGAGTCGTGAGTTAGATCCCTTCCCAGTTGCTGCTGATCTAGAGTATACCAACTACAGATAGTGGTAGTTTTGAGTTCTTATACATACTTATGTTGTATCTCGTTAGAACGAATGTTTTGTACACCTGGATGTTATGTATGTATAATGAACTTCTATTTTTAATTATGGTTTATTCCTTTCTAGCAGCTCTATACTACTGGTTGTAGTGTTGTATGATTACAGGTACATGTACAGCTTCGCTTCGTATACAGAAAAAATTCTTATGTATATGGCGGGTTTGTTAGCGTGCCTGGGGAAACGAGGAATCCGGGGCGTGACAAAAATAGTGGATAAGAAATGAGCACCTAAGTGAAGAACTTGGTACAAAGGTGACCATAGAGGAAAATGACGTTGCGGTGCACGAAAAGCCAGAGGCTACTATGGATTCGATCCACCATTAGTGTGAGGCTTCAGATAGTCCTATATATAAGATATAACAGGGCTAAAACTCTTAATTCGGCTTAAGCATTTTGGGCTGTGGCTATGCTCAAGAGGTTAAGAGAGTTAAGTGTGTTAGGATAGAAGTAGTCCTAAGATGAGTGGTCCCTGGAAAGTTCGGGCGCCACAATTAGGGCTTTCATTTCTCCCTCTTCGTAGTGGTGAGAGGGGGTGAGGGAAAAGAGGATCAAGAGGAGGAGGAAGATGAGGGCTTTGGGTTTGGGATTTTTTTCTTTTTTTTGCTCTAAATCTCTCTCTCTCTTTTTTCCTTGTGTGTGTGATTGATGGGAGAATGTGAAGGGAGAGGATAAGAAATGTATTGTAAAAAAAAGGTGAGGAACTATGAGAAGAAAAAAAAAGAAAAATGGGAGAGAGAGAGAAGAGAGATAGGTCGCACACAAAAGATAAGTTGTGGTGGATCTCACTCTCCCTTGAAACGCGGAGGGGCTTTTGTGGTTCTCAATTCATAGTTTTATAATTTTTTTTTGCTATAATTCTCTCTCTTTCTCTTTCTCTTTCTCTTATGTGTGTAATTGATGGGAGAAGGTGAAGTGAGGGAGAGGGTGAGAAATGTACTTAAAAAAAGGTGAGGAAGTGTGAGAGAGACTACTGACGATAGAGTGTAGAAGAAAAAAAAAGGGGAAAGAGAGAGGATAGATAGGTCCCATACAAAAAATAAGGTGTGGTGAATCCCACTCTGCCCTGAAACGCGGAGAGGCTTTTGTGGTTCTCAATTCATAAGTTTATAAATAAATAGAATGTGAAAAATAAAAAAATATAAATATAAACACAAAGAAAATAAAAAAAAAAGCATTAGAAAAGGAAGAATAAAAAAAGAAATGATTACTGCCTCTGCATCTGCAATATCAATCCACTTCATTCTCCCTATAACTAGATAAGGATACATTTGGTATGTTTTCCTTAAATATTTGACTTATATTATTAACGTGAGAGTAGAAATTAGAATTTGAATTATACCATTATTCCACAAATGATAGCCAATATGACCGTTTCTTAGTATATTGAAAATACAAGCACCGTAAATAAGTTTTAAGATATTTGTTTATCCTTTCTCTTTGGCTATTAGATTTTGGATAGTAGGAGTACTGGATATTTAATCTTATCCTCAAGAGTTCGAACATATCCTTCCAAAAATGGCTAGAAAAATACTCTAGCCCTATTATACACTATTCTCTTAGGCTTCGTTTGGTAACGGGATTACTGAGAAATAAAACTATTTATCTTTGTTATTCTCCAAAATAAGCCAAATTTTGATATAAATTTTTTATCCCAATCAAAAGTAGGTTATTCCAGCATGACAATTAAAAAAGTCTATTCCTTTTCCCCTCACGCCTCGTTCAACACACCACTTTACTCTATACCCTCTCTCCTATCTACCCTATTTTCTTCCTCTTCGTCACTTCGTTGAGCGTCTTCTACCTTTGAAAGTTAAAATTACGCCTATTTGTCTTTGTTGAGAAAGCATCTTCCATACCCTTTTTCTCTTTGTCTCATGCAACGCATGAGACGAGGAGATTAAAATATTATATGTTAAAAAAACCAAGATTAAATGTTCTATACTCCTTAGGAATCATAAAGATTTCTAATTAATTACGCCTATTCGCATTTAGGCAATCTCTGATTAAGCTGGTCAATTATAATAATTAGCAAAATAAAATATACGTTTTTTATTATTCTTGTACATATGTGTACAAAAATAAATACAACCAAAAAGAGAAAAACAAAAATTATCATCTCTCTCGTTCTCTCTTTTAATGCAAGCAATCACGAACATATAATTAATGTCTCGTCAAGATATTGCTCATAACAATGTGAGCCCATGCATCATGCATAAAGCTTTCTTTGGTATATCATCGAGCATTTGACATGCACATAGGTAATACATTATGTGCAAGCTGTCTTTGGCATTTTATCGAATGCTTGGCACTCGGACATGAACAATGCATCATGCTCAAGTTTTCTTTAACATTTCATTATGTGCACACTGTTTTTGGCATTTCGTCGAACGTTTAGCACGCGCACGTAAGCAATGCGCTATGCATAAATTCGCACATAAACTATACATCATGCACAAGTTTTTAACAAAAAGCCAATTAACAAGAGCGGCAATCAATAATTTGATTGGCGCTTTCCGTTGACGGCTAAGCGTCAAACGGATGGTGGTTGTCATTGTTGCCACCTTTCTCCACCGTCGACGGCTAAGCGTCAAGTGGATCGTCGCCGTTATCGTTGCCTTTCTCCGCCGCCGACGGCTAAGCGTCAAGCAGAAGATCGTCAAAGTCATTGTCGTCGCCGCCTTTCTCAACCACCAACGGTTAAGCGTCAAGCAGATCGTCGTCGTCATCGCCGTCACCGCCTTTCTCCACTAGCGACGGCTAAGCGTCAAGCATATAGTCGCTATCGTCGTCGCCTTTCTCTACCACCAATGGCTAAGCGTCAAGCGGATAATCGCCATTGTTGTTGCCATCGCCGCCTTTACTGCCGATGGCTAAGCGTCAAGCAGATCGTCGTCGTCGCCATCGCCTATTTCTACTAGCATCGGCTAATTGTCAAGCGGATAGTCGCCGTCGTTGTCATCACCGCCTTTCTCCACCGCCGACGGTTAAGCATCAAGCAGATCGTTGTCGTCGTTGCTGCCGCCTTTTTCTACCACCGACGGCTAAGCGTCAAGCGGATAGTCGCCGTCGTCATCACTTTTCTCTACCGCCGACGGCTAAGTGTCAAGCAAATAGTCGTCGTTGTTGTTGTCGTCGCCTTTACCACTGATGGCTAAGTGTCAAGCGGATTGTCGTCATCATCGTCGCCGCCTTTTTCTACCGCCGATAACTAAGCGTCAAGCAGATAGTCACGTCATCATCACCTTTCTCTACTATTGACGACTAAGCATCAAGCAGATAGTTGTTGTTGTTGTTGTCATCGCAGCCTTTACCGCCGACGGCAAAGCGCCAATGGATAGTCGCTGTCATCGTTGTCGTTGCCGCCTTTCTCCACTGCCGACGGCCAGGCGTCTA
Source organism: Ananas comosus (assembly GCF_001540865.1). Classification (NCBI taxonomy): domain Eukaryota; kingdom Viridiplantae; phylum Streptophyta; class Magnoliopsida; order Poales; family Bromeliaceae; genus Ananas; species Ananas comosus. The sequence goes on along the minus strand of NC_033644.1, from coordinate 2,246,337 downwards.
GCGGATAGTCATTGTCATTGTCGTCGCCACCTTTACCGCCAACGGCATAGCACTGGTGGATCGTCGTTGTTGTGGGCGCAACAACAGCAGGCGAGTGGCCACCTCCTTGGTCGATGATGACGCGACAATAGCAAAAGGGAACGTGCACCACTCCGGGATCAATGACGACGAGGTAGTAGCAGTCAGTGAGTGTCACGCCCTGGGGTCCCTTTTCAGTTTAAAACAAAGCGGAAAAGCGTCTGAAATTTTTTTTTTTTTTTTTTGAAATCCTGACCCCAGAGTATGCCAGATCCGCCACAAATACAGGGAATCCACTGTTCACACGGACAGAGTCTCCCCTGTATTTGCACGGCGTCGATCAAATATACAGCACAACCAGGATACAACCACAACCAGATGAATATAAAGATAACTATACATTCATACATTCACCATTCACATCACAGTTTTACATTCAAGGTATAAACAGAAAACCACAAAATCTTTTGAAAGCTGTTTCCTACACAGAAACCTTTATTCCTTTAAAAACGCTACCACGAGGGGTAGAAAACCTTTTATTTTACAAATCCAGAAATACACATTTTCGAATGTAAATAATTACTGAACCACATAAACCAACTAAACTATATATCAACAGAAATACCAAGGATATCAAATAAAATCGAAACAACCTGGTCGGAAGCTCTCATTCGCACGCGTACAACACGTAGCCTCATTCTCGTCCCACTACTCATCGCCGCGATACCTGAAAAATTGGTGGGGAGGTGGAACATCTAAACAATGTTCCCCTCCCAGTGGGGCGGGGGGGGCGGGGCGGGCGGGCGGGGGGCTACGCAAGCCGAAGAGGCGGCGAGTACTCACCGGATCAGGGAAGAGATAACCAACAGTTATGGTAAGTAAAAATACAGTAGCAACGATAATGAACGAACGAGATATATATATATATATATATATAGATCGAAAACACAAAACTACGCTTACTGTAAATGGTTACAACTGCAAGTAGTTGTACAGGGGTATCAAAACTATAGTAGCAAGACAACTGTAAGTGGAAAGAACTAGAAGTATATATGCCAACAACGACCTATATAGTATATGGTCACGCGGACGAGAAGTCCAAAGCTACCCAATCTAAACCGCAGCGTGTCGGTCTAAGGAACCTCAGGAAAAAGCCACTATCTACTCACAGCCTATGGCATGTAACCCTAGCCACAAAGAGAACACCGCTGGGCTCACGGGCTCGATGTACGACCACTTTTCCGGAAAAGAACCACCCTCCTGAGGTCGCGGTCAACCGCTGGTGTACGTGAAATGACCGAGCTGTGACGGATCAATCGGATATGATCAATAGCAACCGTCGGCATCAGCCGACAATCAACTGCCCTCTGGGGCACGAATACGACCGTGTAGCGTCAATCAAAGTAACAACGTGAACCGGACCGAGGATACTCAATTGTACGGAAAGTAACGGACGACCAACAGAGTCCACCGCATGCAAATAGGAAACCGAACCAACCAGTCAAAATATGTATATACGATTGTCGTCTACTCTCACCCTATACAGGATCTAACATAAAACAACCTTGGCAGATAATAAAGATGGTTATGTAGATTACTGCTCCGATGTCAACTAAAAGTACAGAACGCTAAGAACCGACCCGATAGGTCACAGAGTGTATTGCGATATAGTCCAGATACCGTCAAGCACAGCGAGATCCTACCCTAGGGTACACCACTCAAGGTCATCGCAACGACATAAGTCAGAAATGAGACCAAACCATACATAATGCACAACGACCAACCAGATGTCAACAATATAGATTAAACGCACCGATCAACTAGGGTCACTGAAACGAGAGAGAACCGACCAATCAGGTCACGGGACAAAGTACCGAGACCGACCAATCAGCGGTCACCGGATATCAATAAGGATAAACTACTCTACTCCTACATCATGATACTAAGCATGAAAACATATTGAGATAGAGTATGATAGAAACAACGGGATGCAGCTCATATATAATACTGAAAATGCAATAGAAGAATAGGGATAGAAGAAAATATCACCGAGCGTACACACTGTACCGACTATTGAGATGAAGTACCACCTGTACAACGTGTCGCGTCTGTCTCCTGACTGCCAAGAAACGTTCCAACCGGACCTAAGGGGGGTGCCACATGGCTTAGTGTCTAAAGAAACTGTAAAGCATAAACCCCAAATAACCACGATAAAAAATACAATCCGAACAACGAAAGTCCGAAAACCACATCGGGACGCCGCTCGGGACCACTAAGTGTCCCGAAACTCACGATCGGTGTCACGAGTCACCTACTGCCCCAAAACACTCCAATTGGATGTTTTGGTAGTAATATGATAACACGCCCTACACAATGTCGGCCGGGATAATTGTGCGATTCGGTTGTTGTTCCTGAATGTCAAATTCGACACCGAATGCGTCCCACCGTTCGCGCTCACCGGTCATCACCGATACCCAGAGTGTTGTGGTGATTTGGTATGGTGACTATGATACAGGCTTCCACTCACAGAGCATCAATCTTGAATAATCTCTCGAACCGAATACTGGGCGTCTTTCGGAGATTTCGCCGAAGAGTAGATTGTTGAATGTGTGGTCTTTGATTTTCGCAAAAGCTACAGATCATGGACAATCAGTCCAGAGGTCACACACATGCCTTATACACTGCCCACAGTAGCCTCATAAATCCCACTTTGCACAAAACAGGCCCCTCATACATAAAATTCCAATATTTTAATTGATGGTTTGCTCGATAACCATGGCTTCGTTCACGAAACTGAGGACTTCTAAGGTGTTCGCCAGAGACACGCACTGACGATCTCGATCGTACTGAGAGGCGTGCTCGCCGATTCTGGAGCACATATTTGTTCGTGGTGTGAAAAGCGCGTTATTGCAACCCGAAGGTTCAGCGGTGTGTTGTGGGCGAACAGCTGCGCAGTCGGGAAAAATCGCGCCGAACAGGCCGAACGACATCGTCTGATCCAATAGTAAAGTGAGTCACTGTGGATCAGAACTGAACCAGACGATCACCTAGTGCTCACCTTCGGAGTGCATCTTAACAAGCGCTCGAGTCGCCGGTGTGTGGTGAGAAAACGGTGCGCAAACCCAAAATAGCAGCCAACAGGCTCGACAGGGTCGACACCGCCGACATTGGACGGGTGTGTGTGGTTTTCCCGACAAAAACAAGGTTGGAGCACGATGATCAGAAAAGAGTCACGATATCGTTGCTCCCTTCCGTTATTGATCGGGAGGCTCGGAGAACGCTGTAGAACACAAACCCATCCTAAATTAAGCCCATATTTCGGGCTTGGCGGAGCAGCTTGCTCCGGCGGCCACCGCCGGCACGGTGTTGTGTGCGCGCGGCGCCAGGGAAGGTTTGCGGGTCTTGTGTGTTAGGAGCTACCAAGCTCACTCGGTGGGGCGGCGGAACGGCGAGAGTGGGACCGGGCGGGACTATTGGCATGCCGACGGACATAGGGCACGGGTCCGGGGTGCTGCGGCCACGGCGGCGTGTTGGCCGGGCAGGTCGGGATGTCCGGGGGTGCAGTCGGATGTCTTTCGTCCGGAAGTTGCACTGCGGCAGGGAGCGGCGGAGCTTGGCGCGCGGAGGCATATAGATGGGTGTCCCCAAGCTCGGCCCGCCTCGGGAGTGGCTGGGGCGGCTGCGGAGTCCAGGCAGGACCATCAGCAATATGGACGGCGGGAACCGCGGCGACGGACACGCCGAGTGTCAAAGGGCAAGCGGCGGCGCGGCCTAGCGCGGGCGGCGCAGGACGGCGGCAGTGCGGGTCAAGTTGGCCCGCACGCGCTCCAGATGGTCGCCAAAGAGATGTCGGCGGTGTCGGGCGCGCCGCCACCAGGGTGACGGCGGCCGGCTGATGTGCCTGAGGTCGGGTAAGGGTGGAGGCGGCTGAGGAGGAGGTTTGAGTCGCTCCCCTTTGCTCAGGTCAAAGGCCGATGCGAGAAGGAAGGTGGGAACAGAGCAGGGAGAGGGAAAGAAAAGGCGGCATGGGGTAGGTGGTGTCTGGCGTCGAGAGATCATGTCCGGCGGCCGGAGTCGCGCGCATGTGTCAGAGAGCAAGAACGTGGTGGGGTGCGGTTAGGTTAATAGGGATTGATCTAAGGCTCGGATCACAAGAAGAACCCTAGAAAACAAATTATATAAGTAAGAGCCAAAATTGCGAAGAAATCCACCTAGACTTACTATTTCAAGCTTAAATATCCTTCCCAGCCTGAGGTAAAGCGTGAATACCCCTCCACGTGCGATCTCACACAAAAACGGTACTAAAATATTGCGACTTTTGCGAAAATACGTTTTGCCATCACCGACCTCTCTCGAATCAGACGGCAGCGATCTCGCCAGAATCGAACGTCCGTCAGGATGTAGCGAAACGGATTGCACCAGTGCGATCAGTCACCTTCCGAGACAAAAAGCTTACCATTTGGTTCACCCCAACGATCACGGATTCGCGACGTAAATCCGCTTTTCTCTCCAAAAGGCCAAAATGACGCACAAATACATATAAAACATGTATTTTGGATTTCTCGAAATCCGTGCGTCAAACTCAAAACTCATCAGCCCGCCACTAGTTCGCAGAACAGCTTAAGCCGCGTCGAAACGAGCTATTGGACTGATATGAACGGAGTCCGATACGCACCAGAAGCCAACTCTACTCCGTGGCTTCCCCGGAAAACTGGAGTTACTATTCACTTAAGTGAAAGCTGAAAATTGCGTATCTTCTCCATTTAGCTCAGTTTCTCCTGAAACTTGACGAGTGCTTATGTAATTAAATTACACACATAAACATCATCAACAGAGAGTTTAGTCGCACTGTCAAAAATCTCAGTCCTTACAGTGAGGAATGGCGACAAGCGGTCGTCTCTTATTGGTTGACGATGACTCGGCGGAGTAATGGTTGACGACGGCACGAACTGACTTCCATGTAGTCTGGTGCGCGTAGAAAGCTCGATATAGGGAGTACCTTGACTAGGAGAGAAGAGAGAAAGAAAATGAGAGTGAGAGAATCTAAACCCACTTTCCTATTTGACTCATTTTTTAATCCAAGTTTCTTTTCTTTTCTTTTTTGTGAGTAGAAACCTCTCCTTTTTTTGTTCACCCCTCTTTATATAGTAAGAGGGTGGTGGGGGTTTATGGTGAAGAGAATAGTAAATGATGGAGAAGCGAAGGAAATGGTGGAGAAGTGGAGGGAATAGTGGAAAAATAGGAGAGGAGTGGGTTTAATGAAGTAGGAGAGAAAAGAGAAGTGATCTTTTTTTTCCCCTAACAATGCCAATATAGATCTATTGCTTTTCTCCCGCCTAGCTCCAAAACCCTCTTTAATTGCAATAGTTAGAATTGGAGCTCCAAAACCCTCTTTAATTGCAATAGTTAGAATTGAAGCTGCATCACTTTTCCAATAATTTGGCAAAAGATGGCGGAAGCTCGGTGCCTGTAAAGATCGTCCATTAATTATTGTGATCTCGCTCGGCTATAAGATTTTTCCTTAGATCTTGTATTTGCTTCGACTTGTTAAGTCACTCCATTATTTTTGCTTATCGCCTACCACTTAACATAGTTAAGTCGCATTGTGACCTTTTAAATAGCAATCTTTGTGAAAGCTGCAAACCCTTCTCGAGAAAATTGGGCTTTGAGGAATACCTATCCTTTCTTTACTGCGATTTATATAGTGAATACTACCTGCACTATTTGATATTGCAGAGGTAAGCCATTATGTTATTTTGTGGGTTTAAATTGTTACTTGTATCTGATTAATGCTATATATGGAGCGTGATGTGGATTCCGATGTATTCTTTGGTTTATTAGCAATGATGCATGATGGAAATTGAACGTTTTGTCGCTTGGAGGTATGGGATTAGTTTTATGCAGCCGCTGGTTTAAAATAAATAATAATTCATACATGCTAAGCCATATTGTTGGTGTTGCGTGCCTAATGTCCCGACCCTTGACCCGGTCAATAATTCTCCTCGAGAAGAACGTCGGGGTGCGAGACGGTTGCGGAGTATGACCCTCGAAGTATGCGCCCACAGAGGATTAAGCGATTAGGCCGATGAGGGATCGAATCAGCCGGGTTCGAAAACCTTTGCAGTAGAGTCGCTTCGGCAGGATGAGCCGAATGGAGAGGGGAAGCCCGGAACTCGACTAAGAAACGAGCCGAATGGCCAGACAGACTTGTGATCTGATCGGCAGGAAGAGCCGAAGGTGACTTTCTATTGAAATGCGTAGGAAAAAAGTACACAAACAAGGGAGTGATGCCCGTAGGGCAGACAGACTCCGAGTATGGGAACAGGGGAGTGATGCCCGTAGGACAGACAGACTCCGAGTATGCTAAATTACAAGAACTACTCCTAGAGAAAGCGGTAAATGCGAGAATAGGAAAATACAGAAAATAAAGGTGGTCTTTTGTGCGCAGGGGCGAAGACCCTTATTGCAAGCTTCAAAGTTACTATTTATAACCCACATTATTAATTGGTTGAAAGTAGTTGGGGGGAGTGGTTGTAACCATGATCATGGAAGTTACGCTAACTCCTCATGGAAGTTACGCCCCAATCTTCAACCGTTCCCGCCTTCTTGTCCTTTAGGCGCCTTATTGCCGACTCCTGGTGTACCACGTGTCCTTATTGGCTCATACGTGGGTTAGGTCGGCTCAATTTTGGTATCAACAATGCCCCCCCAATAGTCTTTCGAATGAACATTCGGATGACTATTGGTGCCAAATCGACTGTTCAAAAGCACAGCCGAGACCCAAGCTTTAGTTTCGCTGATCTTGGTCGGCTTTAGGAAAACGACGCTTTATCATCCCAGCCACATATATCTCGGCTTCATCAGCCGATTCTTTAATTTTATTCGATTAGTTCAGCCCTTCTTGAACCGAATGTTTTTCTATCAGGAAATTCTTCTTAAAGGAAGTGGCTATATCTCGGCTTCATCAGCCGATTCTTCACTTTCACTCGATTGGCTCGGCTCTTCTTGAACCGACTGTTCTTCTAGCAAGGATTTCTCCTTGCCTTTGCTTTGATTTTTATATCGGCTCCATTGCAGCCGATCGTCCTCACTTTTCTTCTGAAATTGCTCGTATTGGGCAACTCGAACACCTAGATCAAATAGGTTAGAAAAATACTTATCTTCAAAATGGTCTTTTATCTTAAAATGTAGACCATTTAACGTCATTTTGGCGAACTCTGATTCCGGCATTCTCATAAAGCACCGGATTTTGGCTATTTTGAAACGGTCCAAATACTCTTCGACCGTTTCACCTGACATTTGTCGGTACAAAGCCAAGTCGGCGACCGATAATTGTGGCTCCGATCTATAGAATCGCTCATGAAATTTTCTTTCCAATTCGTCCCAATCTTGGACGGAATTGGTTGATAAACTTGTATACCAAATAAACGCCGTTTTAGTTAACGACGTATTAAATAATCGAAGTTTCAAAAATGAGTCAGCGGCCGCTTCTCTACATTGGGACGTGAACCGGGCTATATGCTCGACCGTATTCTCGGTCTCATCGCCCAAGAACTTGTCAAACTTCGGCATTTTCCAGTTTGCCGGATACGGATGCTCTGTATATATATTTGCTGGATACGAGGATCGAAAAACAGGCCGCATAGCCGGCCTGGCCCCTACTCCGAAGGTATTCCGAATGACTTCCTCAATCTGAGCATACAGCGAAGCTTGTGCTTGAGCCGAATTTGGCCCTTGAGGAACTCCAGAATTCTGTATTGCAGGGTTCGCTCCTTGCATATCATTAGGGGCCTGCCCCCCAGCTCTAGCCCCTACATTTTGGGGCTGGTATGTTGCCATCGGCGGAGGTGGTGGCAATCCCCATGTAATTTCTGGCTGTTGACCGGTATTAACGACGGCCGGTCTGTAAGCCGCTTGGAATGGTGCCCCCTGGTATTGGGCCTGTCCATTTACCGGTGTCGCAGAATTTTGCAACACTGGTGTCATCATAGGCCTTTGTAAGCCTGTCATTGGTTGCTCATTTCGAGTCAATAATTGCCATATTCGTGCAATATTTTCATTATAAGCCGTGATAGCGGCCAGCACCGCGTCTAGTCGAGCGGTACTTTGATGGATATTTTGATCTAAAGTTTGCAGGACTCGGCTCATCTGGCCGAGTGCCTGAGTTAGACTCGGCTCTTGATGAGCCGATTGTCCACTAATTTCTCCTTCAACTGGCAAAACTGCTTGACATTCGCCAGCATTGTCTGAATCACTAGGTTGATCACTCCCAGAATTTCTAGGAACAACCCTATTACGTAGATCATCAGCCATAATTTATATAAAATATAAATTTACCTAAAAATGTGTCCCATCGGGAGTGCCAAAAAATTGTTGCGTGCCTAATGTCCCGACCCTTGACCCGGTCAATAATTCTCCTCGGGAAGAACGTCGGGGTGTGAGACGGCTGCGGAGTATGACCCTCGAAGTATGCACCCACAGAGGATCAAGCGATTAGGCCGATGAGGGATCGAATCAGCCGGGTTCGAAAACCTTTGCAGTAGAGTCGCTTCGGCAGGATGAGCCGAATAGAGAGGGGAAGCCCGGAACTCGACTAAGAAACGAGCCGAATGGCCAGACAGACTTGTGATCTGATCGGCAGGAAGAGCCGAAGGTGACTTTCTATTGAAATGCGTAGGGAAAAAGTACACAAACAAGGGAGTGATGCCCGTAGGGCAGGTAGACTCCGAGTATGCTAAATTACAAGAACTACTCCTAGAGAAAGCGGTAAATGTGAGAATAGAAAAATACAGAAAATAAAGGTAGTCTTTTGTGCGCAGGGGCGAAGACCCTTATTGCAGGCTTCAAAGTTACTATTTATAGCCCACATTATTAATTGGTTGAAAGTAGTTGGGGGGGAGTGGTTGTAACCATGATCATGGAAATTACGCTAACTCCTCATGGAAGTTACGCTCCAATCTTCAACCGTTCCCGCCTTCTTGTCCTTTAGGCGCCTTATTGCCGACTACTGGTGTACCACGTGTCTTTATTGGCTCATACGTGGGTTAGGTCGGCTCAATTTTGGTATCAACAGTTTTTTTTTTCTTCATATTATTACTATGCTGATCCATTTAGTTGATTTGAAACCTACCTTGTTAATCACAAGTAACGGCATGCATGTAATAGTTATTGACCCAAATTTAGGGGTGTCAACGAGCTGAACATGAGCGAGTTAGGGCCGACTCGTTAAAGTATCGAGCTGAAAAATCAACTCGTGTTTGACTCGTTAATAAACGAGCCAAACACAAGTTGGCCAACGAATAATAAGTTAAACAAATTATATTTGATATATATAAAAAATAAATTTATAAAATTTTACTCATTGAACTTTGATCTAATGGTTGAAACTTTACATATAAATGAGTCTTTTTATAATTGAGCTCATCTTTATATTTTATTTGCTAAAAATCAAATAATAAATATTATATATATATATATATATATATTTATTTATTTAAATATAAAATAAATAAATTATATAAATATAAAATATATGTATTCGAGCGGTGATCAAATCGAACACGAACGAGCTGATCCCAGCGCGTGTTCGGCTCGTTATTAAATGAGTTGAAAAATTCAACTCGTGTTCGGCTCGTTTACTAAACAAACGATTCGATTTCACGCTCATTACTCGTTTCGAGCCGAACACCAGCCGATTCTCGTGAACAGCGAGCTGAATTGTCACCCCTACCCAAATTCATGTAATCTAATTAAGTGTATGTCGGCTGCCCGACCGAGCCCAACCCGCTCCGATAAACAAAAGAAATCGCGCGAGCCGCACCCTTTGTCGTTTTCGTCTTGGACTCGGAGAAAACCGCGTCCCCGTCGAAACCCTAGATCTCCTTCCCGACGCCGCCATGGAGGACGACGAGTACCAGGGCATGGAGCGCTTCGACATGGAGAACGACTTCGAGGGGGGGCGCTGGATCGGCGGCGAGTTCTACTACTCGCGCCGCAGGGACCGCCCCGTCCAGTCCAAGGACGACGCCATCCTCGGCGTCTTCGCCGCGGGCTCCAGCGACTCCGACTCCGACTCCGGCGGCGGCCGCCGCCGCTCCCGGAAGCGCCGCCGCGGCGACGTGATCGGCTCCAAGGGGGACCTCACCAAGCCCGTGCACTTCGTCTCCACCGGCACCGTCATGCCCAGCCAGGAGATCGACCGCAGCGCCGACGACGACCCCGACCCCGCCGACGAAAACCCTAACCCTAGCCAGGGCCTCGGCTTCGGCCTAGGGTTCCGCCCCGATCCCGAGAAGAAGAAGGCCCCCGCGGGGCGCGCCGACGAGGACGAGGACGAGGACGACGACGACGAAGAATCTTTCCTTCCCACCGCGTTTGGGCGTAAGATCAAGGAAGGGGCGGAGCAGAGGAAGAAGGAGAGGGAGAGGGAGAGGGAGAAGGAGAGGGAGCGATCCAACTCCGCGAAGAAACCCTCGGGGAGGAGAGACGTCGCGGGCGCTCAAGAGATGGCTAGGTTCGAGAGCCACACGAAGGGCATCGGAATGAAGCTCATGAAGATGATGGGTTACAAAGAAGGGACCGGTTTGGGAAAGAACGAGCAGGGCATCGTCGCCCCGATCGAAGCCAAGCTCCGGCCCAAGAACATGGGCATGGGATTCAACGACTACAAAGAGGCCAAATTACCCGTCCTCGAAGCGCCTTCTACGCAGGAGAAGGCCGCCGCGTCGGCATCCGACGGCCGGTCGAGGGAGAAGCTGTGGTTGAAGCAGAAGCAGGGGAGGAAGAAAGCCGAGGTCTTGACCAAGGACGAGTTGCTCGCCAGGAAGCAGGAGCAGAGCGTTGAGGTCGTCCAGAAGGTGCTCGATATGAGGGGCCCCCAAGTCAAGGTCTTGGCGAGTCTGGAGCATTTGAACGTCGAGGAGCAGATGCTGGAGAACGAAGTGCCGATGCCGGAGCTTCAGTACAACGTGAGGCTGATCGTCGACACGACGGAAGTCGACATACAGAAGCTCGATAGGGATCTGAGGAGGGAAAGGGAGAAGGTAGTGATCCTGACGAAGGAGAAAGAGAAGATTGTGAGAGAGGAAGCGAGACAGAGGCAGCAGTTACAGGTCTTGGAGAGTATCGCCGATGCCCTCCAGCGCGTGAGAGAGGCGAATTCCTCGGGGGACTTGACTCTGGATTCGCTGTTGAGGACCTTCGCTGACCTAAAAGAGAAGTTTGGCGAGGACTACAAGCTGTGCAGTTTATCATCGATCGCCTGTGCTTTCGCCTACCCGTTATTGATTCGCGTGTTCCAAGGCTGGGAGCCGTTGCAGAATCCGTTACACGGGTTGAAGCTCATGTCTTCGTGGAGGGATTTGCTGCAGGGAGATCAACCCGACGGTCTGTTCGCCGTCTCCCCGTACGCGCAGCTGGTCAGCGAGGTCGTCTTGCCAGCTGTTAGGATATCGGGGACGAACACGTGGCAGGCGCGGGACCCGGAGCCCATGCTTCGTTTCTTGGAAACGTGGGACAGATTGCTGCCTCCCGTTGTTCTTCATTCCATTCTAGAGAATGTGGTTATGCCGAAGCTCTCCGCCGCGGTCGATTCATGGGACCCGCGCCGTGAGACCGTCCCGATTCACGCGTGGGTTCATCCCTGGCTCCCCTTACTCGGTCAGAGGTTGGAGACTCTCTATCACACGATTCGGTACAAGCTCGGTAGCGTTCTTCATGCCTGGCACGCAAGCGATGCGTCTGCCTACGCTATCCTCTCTCCGTGGAAGGACGTCTTTGATGCGGCTAGTTGGGAGGATCTTATGGTGCGCCACATCATCCCGAAGCTCAAAATGGCCCTGCAAGAGTTTCAGATAAACCCGGCCGATCAGAAGCTCGACCAGTTCAACTGGGTGATGATGTGGGCGTCGGCTATCCCGACCCACCACATGGTCCACTTGCTGGAGGTCGACTTCTTCAGCAAGTGGCAGCAGGTCTTGTACCATTGGCTCTGCTCGAACCCCGATCCCGGCGAAATCCTGCAGTGGTATCTGGGATGGAAGGGGCTCTTCCCGCCTGAATTGCTCGCCAACGAGCGGATTCGTGAGATACTAAATTCTGGGCTCGGCATGATGGGTCACGCTGCAGATGATTCGCAGTCGGTTCAACCGGGGGCTAGAGAGAATGTTAGCTTCCTAAGAGCAACCGAAAAGAGACAATTTGAGGTTCAGCAACAAGCGGCACAGTTTTCTAGCGCTGGCACGCCGGAAATGAGCTTCAAGGAGATGGTACAGGCGTACGCTATGGAAACGGGGGTGCTATTTATGCCTAGAGTTGGTAAATTCTACAATGGTCTTCCGGTGTATGAATTTGGGGGCGTAAGCGTTTGTATAGATTCCGTGAAGAAGCGGCTATATGCGCAAGTGCAAGAGGGGGCTGAGGTGTGGACCGCAGTGAGCATGATGGAGTTGATGGAAATGAATCGCGGTGCCAGACCCCGTTGAGAGGTCGTCTTTTTTTTTTTCTTCTTCCCTGGCTGTATATTGTTTTTGTCTTGTATTAGCATCTCTAATTTTGATGTTTCTTTGCAATGCTAACTGCACATTTGCTTTGGACAGAGACACTGATTTTTTGTGGACTCATGTAGCTGAGCACCCTTGAGTGAACTTTACTTGGAATTTACTTTCTGCGAAAATCGATAGTTTTTATAAAGGACTTAATTTAATCCCTTTTCTCTTCAAATGCCGCCTTATAGTATTTGCCATATTTAAGGGATTTGACCTTTGTATTTTCATTTTGTAATACCTATGTTTGATATTAATTTGTCTCCACATTATCATTTCTCTGGTTCTACTGGTTATGCGTTGGTCGTAGGTAAACATTTGTCTTATGTGTGCCCTTTTAGCAGCAATTGATGGGAAAGATTGTCGTGAGATATACTTGGGCGATTCCTATTCTCAAATCCGTCCCCGTCCGAAAAAAACAAAATGTAGTTTTAGCAAGCTATTGTTCCGTGTTTGTATGAATAATGAATCATTGTTATGCTTATCCTCTCATATTTTCCCCCTTTTTTGGTGTAAATTTTATCAAATTATATAGATTTATGAATCATTTTGACATGCCAGATATGAGGAAGCTCCTGCTCATCTCCTTGTCACGAACGCACAAAAGAGAAGGAACAAAGATGCTCATCTCATTGTCACACACAGAAAAAGAAGGAACAAAGGGATTTGAGATTGCGGAGTTTATTTCGCAACTAAGTAAATCCAACCCAACAGTAGAAAATGGCGCGGGTGAGGTTGTTAAGTTCCAAGGTGCCACCATTGAAGAAAGGAAGAATTTGTTAACAGAGACAAACACACTCTTCCGGATGGGTCTCAATGTGTTGCTCATTACATAAAACGTCGAATATATTTGCTTGGAGGAAAAATTGTTCAGACGTTTGTCGTATAGTTTTAAGTATTGAATCTTATATCCTTCTGTTCGAGCGTGCTGACAGATACTGGTTTATCTTCGCAGGGAAAGTTGGGTCCAGATGAGTACAGCTACGATGTGACTTGCGTGAATTGCCGGCTGTAGGTGTAGCCCTAATTCGGAACTCGTTTAGGATTCAAATGGTCTACAATTGGAGACCATTACATGGGCAATATCAGTTTATATGTATTGAGCATCTGTCCCTCTCATACAGTGTAAATGAAAGTTTCAGCAATGTGATTAGTGAAGATGGTGCTTGCTTTCCTCATGGAAATGACCATTTAATTATACGAAAAGCTTCAGATTATCCTATTGTGTAGCCTGAAATTACTCTGCTGCTTGATGGTTTGAATTGTAATGATAATCTCTGTGAAACTGCATGGGGCGCTTGTATGCGAAATTATTATATTATCTGATTCTTTCTGGTTATAGTTTATGTATTAATTTTGGATTCGAACCGAGCCTTGAAATAATTATTATCTAATTAGTACTGAATTATATGTTCATCTTTTTATTGGTTTGTGTAATTCTTGCAAAAAAAAGGGTGAAAGAATGATGTTTGGAGTGTTGTTCTGAGTTTGCAGGTGATGCTCCATTTCTCTGTAAAATCAAACAAAACCTGGTTTCTGACAATTCTGAATCATCCGCTATCGATTTGCAGAATCTGATTACAAATTCTTTTCATGTTTTCAGGATGAACTTCAAAAAATGCCCCTTATGATATAATGCAGTTTCACGGGGGAGACTTATCCTTCAGTAATCTCAGTACAATTTAGGGGCTGTTTGGTTCAGAGTTGGTAATATTTTTAAAATATTGTATATTTTATATTTGGAGTGGTAAGCTTGTTACTAATTTATCAAGCAACTTAGGTTGAGAGTTTGTTAGGAATTAGTATAATCTTACTATGTATTACTAGTGATTTCCATCTAAGCATGAAAATGAAGGTATCTCCTACCTCCTGATAATATAATATTTCTATCACCTAAGAATCTATAATAATTTAACTACACTAACACTTTTTATTACTATCTAACTGGAGTTGAATGGTGATGATTTGATTTTTTTTTTTTAATACAAAATATGAAGGATTATCGAAATATTATAAACTGTGAATCAAACAGACCCTAAGTAACTACACAAGCGAAATCACATAAAGCATATGAAAATATATTGCAAAATAAGGACTGTTAATGAAGTTTTTCTCTTTCTTTTTATTTTCTTAATCTTTGCTTTCGTTTTTTCATCACGCTTATATAATACAGTTTCATCACTTCGTATAATGCCCATATATCTTAAAAAAGGAAAAAAAAAAAAAAAAAAAAAAACTACAATCCCATTATTCTACTCTAATCCATACTTTCCATCTCCATATTCCACTTTAGAATAACTTCAGAATAACACGTCATAACATATCTGATAACATTTGATTACTAAGCGTACGTTATTTATTTTCACTGATACTATTCGTGCAAACTCTAGTGTAGCAGTTTTGCACAGTACATGCTAACCTCTCAGCACCTTATATGTAACTTGACATATACTGTCAAGCCTAAGGATTTTTTTTTTTTCCTTTGAGAATTAGATAGCATGCTATTGCTTCATTCATAGTAAACTTAGCTACACGATGAGGCAACCAGGCCTCAGAAAATAAAAGAAGAGCAGAGAAAGGGACAAAGGAGGAAGAATATAAAATCCCCTAGGGAAGAGCAAAAAAGACGATAAGAAAAGACACCCCGCCGGAGGCCCTCAGGGGTAGGAACTACATTGCACCTAATTTGTCAGATCTCAGGCGTTCCAAACGGCTTATAACATCTGCTGTTGTGAATGTTTTAACTTTTGGAACGGCTTATAACATCTGCTGTTGTGAATGTTTTAACTTTTGGAAGATACGCCTATTTCGTTCGTTCGAGCCTGATAACCCACTCAAGCCTATAGATCTTAAGATTCGATTTGATACCGTCTCATACCATCTTCAAATCATCCGGACGGCTTGTAACATCTGCTATTGTGAATGTTTTAACTTTTGGAAGATACGCCTATTTCGTTCGTTCGAGCCTGATAACCCACTCAAGCCTATAGATCTTAAGATTCGATTTGATACCGTCCCATACCATCTTCAAATCACCTGTGTCCCGACCTACTAAACTCGGTGTGCATCAGGTCATCGTATTCTACTCTAAATCTCCACTCCAAAGGCCATCATACCCACAAGACACGAGCAATCAAAAACGTCCGATCTCCTGGTCAATATCAACATGTAACTAAATTATAATGCCTCAGGCTCTTGGTCTAGTCCACAAAATCAATTAGCCAAGAGAACTCAATCAGGCAACCAAGAAAAACCAACCTAAGATCCCCACGGCAAGGCTTACTCAACCATTAAAAACTCAACTAGACCAACATACACTCTCAACTAGGAACTCATCAATACCCGCCACAATAAAAATACCAAATCCATACAAATGTGATGAAGGACAACACAATAGGATGTCAATTACACATTTTTATGTCAACAATCAAGTTAACAAGTGCCAATGTCTACTAAACTTCAGCTATTGAAACTCTTCAAGTTTCTTATGATTGAAAAAGCAAGTGATCATAACAGTCAAGCAATTTCCTAGGAAGTGTTCAATCCGGTAATTTCCGAGGAATATGCATATAAATAACAGTGAATGCAAGAGCAATAATGGCAAACAAATCGTGATCATGAAGCTACGTGCAGTTTACCGAAATACAACTTACATGCAATTTGATATGAATATGTGAATGATTGTTATGATGATTTAGCAAAAATGATTTATTTTACTTTCATGGAGTAATTCAAAGAGATAGCTCCTACTCACTTAAAACGGTAGGGTTCTAAACGGTAGGCTGAAAGTGACATGGAGGAACTCTCGATCAAGCCTAAAAGAAAATAAAAGACCATAACTAAATCAATAAGGAAGATTTTTTACAACTCCTAATGAAGCTACCAAGAATACCACAAGACAAACCATTAAGTCTGGGATAGCTAAATGGACTGTCTCTACCTGAACTTCACTAAACCAAAACCAAACAAAGAGAATACGAATCCAAGTAAAAAAAAACAAGCAAAAACTCAATAAAAAGCCATCAAAACTTACTTGACATCAATCCTAAAGGCTTTCAAAAATTTTAAAGCAAACTATCAAAAAAAAAAAGCCCAAAAAAGGCAAAAATATTAAATCTTTGGATTCATTGTGCCCATCGACAGCAGACCCTCAGCATAGGGTCAGTTGACCGTCTAGTTGATACCATAGGTGAAACTCGACGTTATGCGATTGTGGAAGCATTTGTGAGGCAAAAGTTGTTTGGAAAGAAGGCATGAGAATGGTACAAGTACTCGCAGACTTTGTGAAGTATTTGATTCTTAGGATATTCTTATCATTTGCCATGTAGATTGGAGTTCGAGCAAACGAACTCGCCGTATAAAAAGAGAATGTCATATCAAGGATCTGTTGACTTAACATGCGAGGGGCGCAAAATTGGTTATCATTAAGATATTTTGGGGTGGAGAAGTGAAGGCGAGCTACGAGCTGATTCGCTTTGGACGCTTTAAGACGTGGGAAATTTGAAGTTTGACCTCGATGGGGGCGAGGAAGGGCCACTTTATCGAGCTTAATTAGGAACTTGTGCTTGAAAATTAAGGAATGCTTGAGGCATATGAGCAGAGCACCAGGCTTTGTGGTGACAATCTGGTGAGGGATCGTTAGTCAGAGGACTATTTCCACGAGATGGAGTCACTAGGTTGGTTACTAGACTCAAAAAAAATGGGTTAAGTCAGGACAACATGGATGCTAAGACCAAGTGGTTCTGATGGAGATGACCAAATTGCAGTGTTAGTGCAATCTTGGTATCTGATGGATTATAAGATCAGAATTCTAATTTCGCGAAGGAGTTATTGTGGTGCATGGAAGGCACCAAGGCCAAGGGGCTTTAACTCGAAGAGACAGAACGTGTGTATGAAGTGCTAGATTGAGGAGGATTGTTAGGCTTTGGGGAAGCGTCGTTCAGCAAAACTGACTGTTGGCAGATCAGCATGGCATGATTCCAAATTGGTTGAGCATCGACAAGCACGTCGACAGCTTGAGTAGGAACGCCTGTCACGTGCCAATCAGTAGGACTCAGCCGTGACATCCTTGGAGACCACTTTTGAAAAGCATTAGGATTGACAAAAGTATGGAGTTGCGAAATTGAGACACTATCAAGTGTGCCGTGGCAGACGGGTCAACAGAGGCAATTCCCTAACAATGGCTCATGTGGTGGCAAGGATATTCGTGCTGCATGTGGGGGACTAGAAATGTACCCCTAGTACAGCACCTTTGAACCCATGAATCCAAGGGAGACTTTGCTAGGTTTATAGAGAGGAGGGATAGGACACTTGTGAAGTGGGCTCGACTCCCCCAATGGTCTATAAGATATAGATCACCCCTTGGTAAGCGGACACGCCAAGCCTAGTATTTTGTATAAGCAAACCAAATACAGCAGAAGGTATAAAAGCTTAGGATAATGTCGAAGACACGAAGTCAAAGACATTACAAGCTAGTATTCCGTGAAGTTTTCTTGGACTCTGTAGTGGAGTGGACAAGCAGATTAAGGATAGTCTTAAGACAAAATGGTCCTCTGTAAAAGGCAAGGCTCGCCAGGGCAAGTGTGCCAAGCAAGGATTCATGGTGCAAGGTGACCATAAAGCTCATCAAGTGGGAATGATCGATGTTAGGATTAGTAAAATAAACCTCGGGGCTAGATCAAGGGTGCTGGCAATCATCCTTGGTTGGGCAATGGAGGTTACCGGATGGCTAGCGGAACAAGATGAGCCCGAATCGAGTAAGTACCTTATGGTAAGGCGAATCGTGTGCGCAGAGCGCCATGGCAAAGCAAAAGGTCACGTAGACGGCAAAGAGCACAGTGGGACATGTTGGCTTTACTCGCCAAAAGTGACAGTGACTCAAGTCACGCGGGCAGAACACGAGGTACGAATGTGCGAACCGTTGACGTGCGAGGTGTTTCACAAAGTCGTTGAGCTTGAGAGTTTTATCAACCAATAGCACACCCTTAGGTGGCTTGATAAGGTAATACAGTTGAATCTAGCGAGCAAGCCGTGTAAAGTGTCAATTGATATGGTTGTGGACGTCGTAAGGCCACGATATAATATTGAGGACGGTTATATTTAGGAGAGCCCTTTGAAGCGTGAGACGTTGCAGAGCCTTGACTCAGAGCCAGTGTTTTAAATAGCGGCCGCTATGCCGCTATAGCGGTTTTTAGGTGTTACCGCTATGCTACAATAGATAAAGCGGTATATAGCGGTTCGGGTTCATAGTGGCCGCTTTAGCGGCGTAGCGCCCGCTAAAGCGACCGCCATAAAGCGGTAGAAAAGCGGGCGCTATGAGCCCAAACCTTTAAAAAATGCAAACGGGTTAAAATGGCTTATCGGGTCGGATCCTTAAATGAAATAAATCCTGTTTCTAAGGGTTTGGAAGATAAAAAGGTGATCCGTTTTTAAAAGAGAATCAGATATCGTCATCTTTTTGGTTTGCTAAATATTTTAAAGTTAATTTTAAATTCTTTAATAGATAATGACATTAAATATATAGGCTTGCAATACTAAAAAAAAGAATGATTAGTTGTCTTTTCTTCAAAATTATATGTATTTTATAAGAAACATAAACATATTAAATTTACTTTTATGAAACCCGCTATGGGTTCATAGCGCCCGCTATAGCGCCTGCTAGCCGCTTTCCGCTATGAGACTCTCCAAACGCTATGTACCCGCTATCCGCTA
Source organism: Ananas comosus (assembly GCF_001540865.1). Classification (NCBI taxonomy): domain Eukaryota; kingdom Viridiplantae; phylum Streptophyta; class Magnoliopsida; order Poales; family Bromeliaceae; genus Ananas; species Ananas comosus. Next base: position 2,227,066 of record NC_033644.1, on the reverse strand, counting down.
TTTACAACCTTGCTCAGAGCCTTGTAGCGTGTAGGCCAAGTTGTAGGAGCAAGACGCGTGAGAGCGAGACGCTTGGCTATAATCAAATGGACTTTATTGGAGAAGACTTCGTAATGTCCTTATGGCTTACTTTAAGGGCAATGAGGCATTCAACTGTGCAGCACTCTAGAGGAGGGTTTGTCTGGTAAGACAGAATGTACTCAGCTTTGTAGCCAACCTCCTTGGTAGGATTGTCCGTTGGGATCTAATATAGATCGACAAGAGATCCGATATAAAGCGTGGTGCCGAGCAATAAGGCTCATGGAGGAGCAAGCTTGGTTAAAATGTTAAATTGACATTCCACTGCTAAGTTTGGAGGCGCCCCTATGCTAAGAACTCAGGAAAGTTGGCCTAGACGCGTGATGCTAGGATGCCGCATGAGAATTCTCAAGGTAAAAAAGCTAATCCCGTGACAGTTGGCCCGAAGATAGGTTGGACGACAGTGGGATATCGAGTGAACAAGGAGAGAAGATGGAAAACAATGAGAGATTAAAGAAAGATAGAGTGGAGGAAAAATCTCAGAGAGAAAAGGCAGGGCGACCATAACAAACATTTTTCAATAAAAAGTTTCAAAAGAATGCTAACCGTCCGATTTGGGAGGCGTAAGATATAGATTCTAGATTGGGGTGTACAACCAACACTGCTCCTTGGAGGGGTGTTGGCTTTAGTTTGTTTTGGGGTTTAAAAAAATTACTATATGATTTTTGGTGTAGTGTGGAAAATTGGGTGGAAGATCACTTTTTCCTTAAAATACATGAAATATTAATAAAATTTATATTAGCTTTTATTTATATGAAATATATAGTAATATTTTTATTAAATTAATAGTTTATATATAACAAACATTTATTATTATATTAAAAATATTATATTTATTAGTCGTATCCTTGTCGTGTCTATGTCCTCATTTTTTTGAAGTTGTCAAGTTGTCGTGTTCAAGTCATGTCGTATTCCATGTCTATTATCTGTGTCTATGACGTCTAGATAAAAAATATACTTCGTCTTATTTGTCAACCTAATACTGAGCTGCAATGCATTAGGTTTAGCAGAATGTAATATCTATAGTTGAAATTGAACCAGTACTAGAAGCCAAAGAAATTTCCAAATTAAATGCATTATTATATATGGGGAAACAATCATTTTGTGACAATTATAATTTCCTTTCAACCACTTCACCTATTATATCTCTTAATACATTTCATAGAATTAATGGCAAATGCTCAGTTTATGTTGTGGTGAGACTTGAGTGACAAACTTAAATGAGAATTGCCAGCAAAAGAGAGTTTCCTATGAATTGTATAGGGATTAAAGGAGAGGAAAATTTACATCATACAATAGCTAGTGTTAGCACATCATAAGCTTCCAGTTCAATGGCATCCAGATTTAAAGCAACTGCACAAAAGAAAGGAGAAAAACGAGTTAGGATTTACATAAAAACAGGCGCAAAATATACAAACTGAGGAATGTAATTAGTTTAGATAGAATTTGAATGCAGAAAGTAGAAAACCATGATTTCATTTCATTTTATTTCGTTACTAACAAGAAAACTCATGGCAGAACATTTTGTCGCTAGGATCGAGCATGTAGTTCGAACAGCCTCTTTCGACAACGATGATTAGCTTTAAATTGAGTATCTAGCAGGCATAGATTTAGCTGCAAAAATTTGTTTCTTGCAGCTGCCTCTTTGAGAGCGATTCTCTGCAGTTTCGAATGGTGCATGGCATCTCAGCAGAAAGCTATTTATCAAAAGTCATATAACCAGATGGTTCCTTCAATGCAATGGAGAAGAGACATATCAGCCCTATAAGAATTCAACACTGACTTGGTTCACAGATAGAGTGGTTGTTCACAGTTTTTCCAAACTGGCATGAAAACATGCATTTCACAGGGCCACACAGGGAAGCACAGGAAAACAGGCCCTAAAGCAGGATTGAGTTTCTCGATATGCACCTGGTTCCAGCAATATTATTCTGTTGAGAGTTACAGCCTATATGAACTACAAATGACAACAACTTCTAGGTCCTAACGATTGGAGAGCTCGTATTCTTTAGCTTTTTTATACTCAGTTTATGACTGCTTCTCTTCGGCTGAAAAATTGGTACTTTGCTGAGGAACAAGAAAGGTCCTGGATATTTTGTGATTCTTGAGAAAAAAGCTTAGAGAGGGAGTAGGTACCATGAGCATAACTTCAGTTACACAAAGTGCCAAAAGGGAATTTCTATGGAAAGAAAAAAAAAAAAAAAAGAAAAGAATTTGACCAGATTACCAATGAACACTTTGTTACAAGGAAAATAACCCCTGCTGGGCTAACTTATACAACATCCCACTAAAACAAAAGGAAGATAACCAACTGCCTGAGGTTCCGACAGGGAGGATATTAACTGGACATGCCAAGAGGTTATTATCCATTGTGATTTGGACCATGTTACCCAGGTTGCAGTGAAGCAACCATCCAGAATAGCAAAGTGAGCTCATAGGCTCAATGTGAAAGAATATGTTCAAGGATTAATTGCTTTCAAACATCGAGTTTGTTTTCAAAATACTCTTATGGAAAGTTTTTGGGCACTTACCAGCTGAATGTGAAGCCTCATTCAACTTCTACGAGTTCTCAACAAAATGAGCAGGCTATTTCACATAAATGATTCTTTCATCTGGTTCATCCTTGTCATCTTCATCTTCTTCAGATATGTTGGATTGTTCAAATTGTTCATCGTCTTCTTCTATGCGCTTCTTCTCATCTTTCAATCTGTCCAATATAGCAAGTACCTGTGGTTGACAATTTGAGCAATAAGAAGTGTTCAGTGCTACATGACAAGGGCATAAACGAGGAAAATTGATTTACAAGGAAAACGATGCCAACATTTGATTTGGACTACAATATATGCTTTTTAATGGGAACATAATGATGAAAAGAAATTGCATTATTAGCATATTTCTATTTGAACGACACAATCTAAGAGCTGGCCTACAGGCTCTCTCTCTTAAAATAATGCATAAGCTTGTTACGATCCAATTCAGATGATACAATAATAGGCAGAAGCCTATTTACTATTTCAACAGTATAAGTTCACCATTGCCTATAGCATCTGTATGTGTTATTTTTCTATCATGTGAATCATAGTAATGACGATTAAAATAGCTAACCAATGAAAATCCTAAAGCAGTCAAAAGAAGCAGATGATAACGTGAAACACAAAATTGGATTCAAAAATTACAATGAGACAGAATAATACTGTCCGTTAAAGTTCAGCTTTAAGACTATCCTATATCGCAACACAAGCAAATCAAATAATCTCTACTACTTTATGGGCCTGTAATGAGTATAGGTTTTGACTTGGCCTTTCTCGAAATAAACCTAAACACCTGAATTAAAGTAGAAAACTCAACCTCTTTTACCCATTTTGCACTCAAACCCAGAATCTAAACAAGGACTAGGGGGTTTCAAAAAATCTCAACCGACATAAGCTGTTGATAGACAGCTTTGTACAGGCATTACACAAGACAGCAGTTTGTCAGGAAACAATGGTAAGCAACTTATATAATTCAGTTATGCAAGCTTAACATAGCAGTAAACAAGACCTGTTTTATGTACATAGTTTTTTCTCTGTTCTCAAACATTAGATTATTATACAGTAGTGAAGCTTGATACAAAGGGGGGCATTTCATAGAAGCTGCATGTAACTAAACTTCAAAATTAGGCACACGTGATGCAGAAGAAGCACAATTCTTATGGAAAAAGTTCCTAAACTAATTCCTGCAGGCAACTATAATCACCAATAGGAAAGAAAAAAATTAAAATAAGGCCACGAACAAACACCTCCTTAAGACAGGTTGATGGATAACCACCTCATTGGACTATTTCAATTACTCAGAAATGCTTTATTTTAGGATAGGCCAAATTAGGCATAACTAGCAATGTCAAGAAATATTCAAGAAAAACGAGGCAATCTACAGTAAGCTATACAAAAAGGCAATTAAATGCGATCATTCATTAATAGATAAAAATGTAAGAAAATGTGCTCCAGCAGTTAATAAACCTCCAGAATATATCATTAAGAAGCAAAATGATAAAAATAAATAAAAAAAATCTATCGTGCTGTGGAGAAAAATCCAGGATTGCATAAAAATAAAGCATACCCTGCTTCCTCTCTCCAAAGAGTCATCTTCTATGAAACGTATTTCAGGAGTCAGTCGCAACTTCATCCGCCTACCCAGTTCGCTCCGTACATACTTGGCTTTTGCTTTTAGCCCAGCAATAGCTACCTCTCTTCCTCTTTCATCACCAAAAACAGATACATATACTTTTACAACCTACAGAAAAAAAAATAAATAAAAAAAAGGTGCCTTAAGTTCTATGGAGATGGACAAACTGAAACTATTAACAAAATTGACATGCGATAAACCGTCCATTAACAAATTTGTGCAAACTAAGAGCTGTTACAATTTTCAGATTGGACCCATGTAATACCGCCTTCTTGGTCAGGATTCTGGAGCTCCTTCTCTACACCAAGAAGCAGTAGCACATTTTCGAATTTCCATGTTTATTTAAAGAAAATGCCAATGTAGTTATCACACTCACAACAACATAGCAAGCTTCTGTCGGTACCTCAAATGGAAGGTTATGAGAATAAAAATAAAAATAAAAAATAAAAAATTAAATAAATAAAGACTTGCATTCATTTGGGGTGTCGGAATTCTATGTTTAAATATCAAGGACAGATGTGGAAATTAGATTATAGTTTTAAGGACTAATGGTGCACAAGTAATCCTTTATCCAGAAGGTTACTCAGAAACATCATATGTGCATGAAGGAGAGACTGTTGTGCCTAGCTCTCTAATTTAGAGCATGGAAAAGGTGATTTTGACTACGATGTTCACCAGAATAAGCCAAAAGGTTAAATCTAAGGAGTTCATCAAAATAATCTTTTAAGAGAGATTCTTTCTATAATCATATCATTATCAATCTTAATTAATATTTGTCAAAGTAGAAGGTAAAATCAACTAGTATGTTGGTTGAATCAGTCAAAGATGATGATCTGAAATTAGTATTGCACATATGAAAAGAGAAACAAAAGACTTTAGTAGTTAATGGACATGTCTTCTTCCACCTGCTCAGAGTGAATCCGGAAGACCTTGAGAGAATTTAAATTATAGTTGTCTCCTCAATACCTCTTTTTGTCCTTTACTGTCCTTTTCACTTTTTCTACACCAAGCAATCATCATCCTAAAACACCATCCTTTTTGCTACTGTAGACTATACCAAAACTTCCCCAAATCCAAAAATCAACAAGGACTGCAGCTCCCAAAATTTAAAAACCTCAAACAACCTACCTTTACTGAACATCTGTAAACATCAAAACAATAAACCTTAAGGCTTTCTAGAACTTGAGAATCTTGCTTTCTGTGGATCAAGAACAACTAACAGTTCCGATAGATTTAAGAGCTAAAATACAATGAGCAAGGAGGCAAAAGTTGGCAAAAGGAGCTCCACACTATTTTTCTTTAGGATCGAGCGTGCTATTAATGGTCATGTGGCTTGTTGCCCCATTCAAGCCCTTTTAGTTATTTGTTTCCTTCTCATAAACCTAAATGTTAGGGCTCATTTAGTCATGCTTACATATTTTCATTTTCTTTCCATGAAGTTCTATGCAATCGAATATTCGAATATACCAATGGATGGTAGATAACTTGCATTCTATACATTTATGAGGTGTGTAGGCAATCTAAACAAAAATTTATTAATTGCTCTTTTTTTTCTTTTGCTGCCTTGTTTTTTCTTAATACGATAAGTTTGTAGCTAACCAACAACAACAAGAAAAGAGAAGTTGATTTTCGCAAATCAAATTGCATATAGTGTGAGTTTCTAAAAGACAAAAAAAAAACATAACCATAGAAAAAGAAAAACATAACCATGGACAAACGAGGCCTTAACTTCTAGTTTCTTTTATCTTGGTGTTGGCGCAAGAAAAATAGCGCCAGCTGGTCGACGGCTCAGCTCACATGGTTGGCTAACGTGGACAGATAAAAAGATGACACGTGGTGCACTAGGAGTTGAGAAGGAATCGTCCAAAGATGAACAAATTTTGAGCAGGAACGGTTGAGAAGGTGGGGAGCAATGCCATAACCAACGGTAGAGCACTCTCCACGACACGAACTGTTCAATAACCGCAGGTTAACTGAGGACTGACAAGAGTTCTATAAAATATAAATAGTGAAAAGTTGCATGCAATAAGGGTTTTTCCGCACACAAGACTACCGCTTTTTCAATTCCTTTCTATTCCCAGCACTTCTGATTTCGTAGGAGTAATCTATAATCCTTCCATTTCCAGCATCTATTGTTTTCCTAGAAGTAGCCTCTAGTTTTAGAGTTCTAATCCTTAGTTCCTCTGTAATCCGAGCCTTAGTGTCCATGATCCCTGTAATTTTCCCCTATTGATAAAATATAATTAGTTCGGCAGCTACTTCAGCTCGAGTTTTAGCCAAATAAATTCTTAAGTCCCAAAGTTCGGTTCATTTTACATATTGCTAGAGAACCCGGTTGAGTCGATCCCTTCTCAACAGAATCCCTTAATCTTGGCGCAATCGAGGGTTGTTCAAGAAGCCAAATCGCAATCGGAGGTGCTTTTGACTGATCAACAGCTTGACTTGGCTAACCTCTTGGAAATTTGGTTCAAGCACCAAACGCTTGGTTAAGTCATTGACCCCAATGACTTGCCCTACGCTGGTAAGGGCTCTTCCAGTGGTGTTATGACTACATGGTAGTTATGCTGCATTGTGGTTGGTGGAGCAAGATGAGGAACTGAAGTGTGTACAAGAATAATTTGGATAGCAGACTAAAGTAAACCACATGAAGACAATCCTATTCCCACATTTAGGTGATAGCAGTGATATGTGATGATAGGTTTCAATGGTTTTTCATGATGGCTAGCGAGACTTAGAATATAATCCCAAAAGAGCAGAAATGATATAGTGGTTCATCAAAGCATGATTCTTGCGTTAAAAGTCACACATCTAGGAAAAATAATCGACTATAGGTTAGATAAACAACACCAAACTACAACAATAACTCAAAAAAGGAGTGAATGATATGATTGGCAATAGTTACCAATGCACATGCCATTTTTTTGTTCCAAACTTCAATTTGCCCCTTGCGGTATAGCGTATTTTCAATTTGCCATTTCGTGATTCAAAAAGTTGCACTTGACTACCCTATGATTTAGCGTGTTTTCACTTTGTCACCCCATATTTCAAAAAGTTACATTTAACTATTTTGTAATTTTTTTTTGTTTCACTGTAAGGTCTGCTACCAAAAAGGGTACCACCCTATGGTTTTCAAAAAAAAATTTACTTTACTATCCTATTTGACAATAGATTTCTTTGTTGGTGAAACAAAAATAAAACCACAAAATAGTTAAGTGAAAATTTTTTAACCATATGATGATAAAGTAAAAGTACATTATACCACGGGATAGGTAAGTGATACTTTTTAAACCACATGATGGTAAAGTAAAAGTATGTTATACAGGGTGTCAAATTAAAGTTTGCCCAAAAACATAAAAGGTGACGACCATTGTCAGGACCAAACAATGTTGAACAAAGCTTCTGTGTTCCAAAATATACAAAACATAACTAAGGTCCTGTTTGGTCCTGCTGTAGGGCACACTGTTGTTTGATGAAGTACTGTGAGCAGAGCTATTACGAGAAACACTACATTAAGGGTGTGTTTGGTTACCCTGAAAAAAAATTTTCGGACTTGAAAATTGCTTTTCCAGCGTTTGTTTTGATGTAAAAAAATTTTGCCGGAAAAATTATTTTATGGATTCTATGTAAAAGCAAGCTTTTTGTTTTCCGCCAAATCGCGGCGGAAAACGAAAACTCACAGTGAAAAATTGCGGCTCAGGATCGGGGTCCATGAGCGGCTTAGGATCGGGGTCCACAAGCTCATGTAAGAGCTCGTGGACCATGTGAGTGGTCCACACCGACTCCACACACACACACACACACACACACACACACATATATATATATATATATATATATATATAAAATATTTTATTTATAAATATTATTTATAAATTTATTTTATAGTATTAAATATATATATACTATTATATTATATTATATTATATACTTATTGTACAATATATTTTAAATATATTTTATTTACAAATATAAATTATAATATTAGTAATATGATAATTATTATATATTAATAATATATAATATATAAAATAAAAAATATATATATATATAATAATATTTTATTCATACCTAACTTTTTCCTTCTTTTCCTTTCTTTTCCTTTCAACCAAACAACCGTAATGGAAAACTACTTTTTTTTCCTATAAACCAAACGCTAAGAGCGTAAAATTTATTTTCCTCCGAAAAATTTTTTTCCACCGAAAATTTTTTTTCCGTAGTTTTACGTCAAACCAAACAGCCCCTAAATCCCCTCAACAGGTTCTCTCTACAGGAAATTAGAATCTCCACATTGGGGCTTCTACTTCTGGCCCTCAAAATTACAGTTCTGATTTCCGCTACAGCAGAAGGTCCCAAATTTTCTAACCCTGCCTCCAAATTTTCTTGTGCAGAATCCCAGCGGCATAAACACAAACAGTTAACGGGCAACCCAAATAAAAGCTCACAAATTTACACCCTAGAGCCTAAAACACGCTACGATTTCGTCTCCAAAGAGGCACAACAAACTAGTAATAACTAATAACTAATAACCAAATTAATCGAAACAAAATGGATCATGTTAGGGTTTGGGCGGATGCGGACCTGGAGGTCGCCGGAGACCTCGACGTCGCTGATGGTGGTGAGGGAGGAGAGGTATCGGTCGGCGCCGAGGGAGGCCTCGGGGAGGACGGCGTATTGGAGCACCTTGTCCGTGAGGAGCATGTCGGAGAGCTCTCTCTGGATCTGCTTCGCCACCATGCGCACCCTCCGCTGGTTCGCCATGCACGTCACCTCCAGACCTCCCCTTCCTCCTCCGCTTCGTCGTCTTCTTCTTCTCGTTCCCGTCGCCGCGGCCATGGAGTTAGGAGGGGCGTGGAAGGGGAGGAGGAGGAGGAGGCGGTTGGGGTTGAGATCGCCATGGGCGAGGGGAGAGCGGAGGGAGAGGTTGAGGGGAGGAGATGGGGGAGGGCGAGCGAGTACGAGCATTATTAATGACGATGATATGTTTGCTCGTTCTCTCTTTATCACTAGCGACGGGCTATGACGAGCGAATGATGGGCGCGATTTGGTTACTGGGCTCGTCTGTTGAGCACACAAGTTAAAAGAATTTGTTTCATAAGAAAAAAAAAAATTGACAGAAATTAATTATTTTTGTTTAATTATTTTTGTTGTCTGATTGAAAGTAATATTAGTACGATCGAATCGAATGTTAAGTTCATCCAAAATATCGACATTGACTTCACTTCATCATGGAGCGAAGTCAATTCTAGTGAAGTGAAGTGAGGGAGAAAAAATATTAATACTTATATCAAAGCTTGAGTTTTGGGAGGGGTTACGTGTCGTCTGACCCGTTTCTTCCGATCCATTTCCTCTCTCTTACCCGCAATCCGTTACCCCCCTCTATTGCTGAGAGGGCTTACATGTCGCCTGCCTTGTCTCTCCCGATTTGTTCTCTCTCATCGCCGATCCCTTCCTTCTCTCTCATCCGCGATCCCTTCTCTTTCACCCCCAATTTCTTCCCCTCTAGAGCGGCTCAGATTTAGCAAGTACTATAACATATCCTCTGTCGTACGCCTAGCTCCACAGATCACACAACGTGCGAAGGGTTGTCACACTCACTCTATCATGACCTTCCGCTTCCTCCGTACATACGTTCCAAGGGGTTGTCAGAGGAGTGTCGGAGTACGAGAAAACGTTAGCGTACTCCCCTCCCCCGCTGTCTTCTTTCTCTGTTTGCGATGGGCATCCACCTCCTTCTAGCAGTCCATCCCCTTTCTCCCCTCCTCACTAGACTATCCTATACCACCTGAAAAAAGCTAATGTTGTGGCGGATGTATTAAGTCACAAGTCGGTGGAAAACTTGGCAATGCTAATAAGGGTCACTCCCTATAAACCAGCACTCCGGAGTTGGTCTTGCGACGACAGATCGCCCATACGGGATTGGGCGCCAAAATAGATTGCCGTGGGAAAGGCTTATTTCTAGAGGGGGAATGTTGACTACCACGGGGTCAGACACGGCACGAGCCGGAACATTTCCTTATTCATTCTTTTAATTGTTTATTGTAGACTCCTTGTAGGCACCGGGAGCCACCTTGTGCATATAGTGGGTCTGTACACGCATTAGGTAGGCTTCCGCTGAGGTCCGGGCGTAACACTCCCTATCATCCCCACCGCCGCTAGGGGTTGGTCACCTGATGTCCATATATATGGATGGTAATCATCATAGCCTATTCTAATCTCTAACCTACCCTAACCTCTCTCCCCACCCCACCCCACCCTAACGATGGCTCCCCTTCCCCTCCCTGCTTCACTGTCATTCTCCATCCTCCTTTCTCTTTCATCCCGTCAGAAGTACGGATGGTTATTATAGCAACCTACCATACTCCCCTCTTCCCTATTTCTCTCTCTCTCTCTCGGCACTTGCCAATAAACTTGCCTACATCTATATAGAGAGAGCTCAATCACCCCGGACGAGATCAGCTATGATATTTTTGGAAGCCATTTCAATACATTCAAAAAGAGATTTGGATATTAGGTACATTTTTTAAAAAAAATAACAAGATTGAAATATTATTCCTCACACAATAGGATCGAAAATTTCGCTATACTTGTAAGCATCACCCAGTGTTGATTCAAAATATTACAAATTTATTAATTTTTCTATAATTTGGAACTTATCCAAAATATTGAAACTCATCAATTAAAAAAAAAATACATCCTTCTTTTTTAAAAAAAAAAAGTATTTTGAGAACTTATCTGTCACGCCCCGGATTACTCGTTTTTCTGGGCACTCTGACAAATCTGCCGTATACAAAGGAATTTTCCCTATATATGAAGCGATAGTTGTAATTGTACCTGTAATCATACTACACTACAACCAGTAGTATAGAGCTACTAAAGAGAAAAGCATAAATAACAACAGAGGTTCACTATACATACAAAAGCATCCAGGTATCCAAAACGCTCGCTCCAGCGAGATACAATATCAGTATGTATAATAACCCAAAAACTTGTTGTATCGAAACCTCAATAGCGATTATCGAACTTTAGCCAAATTGGTTAAAGTGTCGAGAGAGATAGATGGACAAACTCCAGTTGACATTCCAACAACGTTGGAAGGGTCAAAGTCGAGTCCCGAGGGTGTTAAGCAAGTTTTAGTATCGCTCGGCGCGATTTAAAATGTGAGCAAAGCGAAAGAAATAGTTGGGTAAGTCCCATTTAGCATTCCAACAATGTTGGAAGGGCTAAAAATGAGTTTAAGAGGTGTTAGAATGGTTTTAGCATCGACCGGCGCGAAGTAGAGTTGAATCGGAGCTAAAACAGTATTATGGGCAAAGTGTACCGGTATAACCAGCGAGTTGTTACCGATAAAGCATTGCAGCCCAAGAAGAGTAACTCTTGGGTTTTGAGAAAAATTGAAAGTGTACCGGTGCACTTTGAAAATGTACCGGTACAAATCCCGCGTAACTGAGAGAGCTGCTCTCAGGTTTGCCTCTGCGTAATCGTGTTACCGGTAACACCCTAAAGTGTACCGGTACACTTTGGGTCTGACAGCAAAATAAAAACTACTGCAAATACAAATATTTGGAGGGTTTTATTATAATTGTTACAACATGTTAAGACCCCAATAGCCCTCCTCACTCTCTCCCACAGCCATTCCCTCCCTCCCTCTCATTTCTCTCATTTTCTCTCTCTAGAGAGCTCTCTAAAAGGTGGAATTGGAGGGGATTTGAAGGAGAAGCTTGATTTTGGTGGCTTGGAGAAGACCTAGGGCTCTCCTACAAGGTGGACTTAGGGATAGCTTTTGGCTAAGGTGAGTTTTAAGGTAAAAGCTCATCTAGGGTTTGGGTTTATGTCTTAAAAAATTAGGTTTTGATCTTCTAATGAGTATAGCAACCTAGTTGGAGCTATAGAACACATGAAACCCTAGTTTCTTCAAAGTGCTCTAATGGTGGATTTTTAGTGCTTGCATTCTAAGCCCTAGAATTCGTTTGGATAGTTCTAGATGAACTTCTAGGTGTTGGACAAACTCTCTTTTGCTTGTTTTAGAGATCAAAACCTAGGTTTGAGCCAATAGTGGGATTAGGGCACTAAATTTGGGGTTTTTGCCTCCGAAAGTTTCTAAGGCAAATTGACCTTATAGAAACCTAATTGGGGGTATCCCCGACGCTTGGGGCAACTCCGTTTGACGTTATGAAAAGGTCTAGATAAAGTTATTGAGAAAAAGCCTAATTTGGCTTCGTTTTGCCGCAGGCGAAAAAGTAGGGCTTCAAAAATCCCGAGAAATTCACCGTAGCATCCTCTGAACCATCTAAGGTAAGTGGTGCATACCGAGGACCTCGAAATTCCTTTTATGTCTAAAGTGTAATATTTGAGTATATGTGTATTAAGCATAAAATTGCATAGTAGGGTTATATGTGAGCATTTCATTGCATGTTTTGAGTACAAATGCATGCGAGTTATTAGCAAGAATGTGAGAATTTTATAAACCCTTTTATGCATGACAAGTGACAAGAACTTAGTGGACTTAGTAAACAAATGTGACATCTTGACATAGAAGTAGAAAGTGACAATGATGAGTCGAGAATGCTAGAGTTGGAACACTTAGAAAATAAGTGTGGCATGTGTACAAGAATATAGTAGTGTATATAACACTAGTGAAAGTAAAAGAATGCAAGTAAAAGTGTGATAGCGACATTATGACATAATAACCTGAGAGTTAAGGGTCATATGTGTATTGTTTCCTTATAGTTAAGGAATGGATTGAACTTGACATCCTTATAGTTAAGGATTGAATCATACTCACCTGTAAGTCATTACTCGAGGGTGGTAGCTCCCCCTCAGGCGATGTGCTCCGGAGTTATCATCACTGTGTAGTAGCCTCCCCAGAGGACGGTCCCGTCGGGTGTAGTAGCCTCCCCGATACTGGGATTTGAGTTGGTGAGTTGTTAAGGGCGAAACCTACGGGTTAGCAAGAGATTGAGCAATGATATTATGACCTTGCATTCATCATGAGCATACTATTGAGCATTGCATTATTTATTGTTCAGGCATATTAGCTGCATTTGTATAGTTTGGTTCCTATCTCTATCTCTTTTCTTCTATTATGTCTGATTTAGACCCAGTGGGAAAGTCGACGTGGTCGGTTGCCGAACCCACTGGGAACTTTGTTGTAGTTCTCACCCCACTATTTCCACAGAGCCGGAATCGAGCGAACCAGCGGACGATCGCTGTAAAGGTATCGCGCCATAGTTAGAGAACACCTGAGTTGGTTTCACATTTTGGTTTAGTTGCATACCCTTTAGTTATCATCTTTTGTATTTTGATGATTTTAGTATTATGAACATGTTAAATGAATGGTGTAAAAAGGGTTTATGTTTCAATGCAAAGTTTATATTTTGAGATATCATGTGATGTAAAAGAGAAGAAATGATGCAAAAATGTAAATGATTTCATATGTGTAGTTTATTACTTTCACTATTGGCTATTGCTTGTCCTCGTGTAAGCCATTGTGTTTGCTTCCGTATGTGCAAAATTTTACTCTATTGATACTTGTTGTTGAGTCTTGGGCCGACAGGGGAGGCTCTGTCCGTTTGGCGTTTGTTCGACACGCTCGAACCGGCCAAAAGAATCGGACTCGGGGCATGACAAAACTACAACTACCTGTAGCTGGTATATTCTAGATCAACACCAACTGGGAAGGGATCTAACTCGCGACTCTCTTTCGACGATCTGTCTCCGCGACAGCAGCAGTCGAAGAAGAAGGCTCTCCAAAAGATCCACAACTGGGCGTGAGAACTACTGCAAAAGGAAGTAGTCCTCAGTGGGTACCGCTACCGACCTCAATGGCTCACCCACTAAGTCTACAGATGTATGTTCAAAGATAGTAAAGGAAGCTGGAACAAATTTATAGCTATATGCCACTATACTATCACTATCCAACACTAACTATCTGTAAAAAATACAAATCTTGACCCAATCTCGCTAGGGACTGTGAACTCATCCGTCCCGCCTGTTGAAGCTACACAACTACCTCCACAATAGGACATTCGTGGAGAGCAAGTCCAATCAGGACGCAACGACACCAATGCAAACGCACAAAGCCCGACTCCGGAGTGGCACTCGTGGGCGCTACCTAACCGAGTATGCAAGCGTATCTCTGTCAAGCTCAATCAGGCTCTCACAGGCTATAGTCAAGTAAACAGGGTCTAACAACCAAACTCACGTGCCCTCGGCATAATCTGATGCAAAAATAATAATCTGGGTCCACCGTCAACCTCAACGGCACCCGACAGTCCGGAATAGCCTAAACACTGCAGTAAAAATTAAGCTTGGCATCTCAGCATGAGTGTAAATATATTCTACACTATCCTGTGTGTCCACCGCCAATAGACTGTGGCGATATAAGCAAACTACAGCTCCTAAGCTATCCACGTATCAAATGCACACTAACAGCGTGGATATGAACCGCAACAGCTTCAGAAGCTATCCGAGTATCAAATGCGCACTAACAGCGTGGATACGAAATGCAACAGCTTCAGAAGCTATCTCAGTATCAAATGCGCACTAACAGCGTGGATACAAAGCACAACAGCTTAAGGAGCTATCTGATAGTTTTTAGAAATGACAGTGCAAAACCTACAGTTGAAGATTACTCCAGCTCAGCATCGCAGCACGAGTATAAATGCATTCTACACTAATATAAGTATCCACCGTCCACAACCTGCGGTGATACAAACAAACTACAGCTCCTAAAGCTAAATCTGGTAGTTTTAACATATAACGGTGTAGAATCGCTAGTTTTCTTCTAAGTCAATTCCAAGTCCAACATGTATAATTTAACTAATATTTTAAGCTCCAATTCTGATTTAGAAACACAGTAAATCAACGAATCGAGCAACTAAAACATACTATACAAAGCGAAAAAATACATGCTGTTACATATAGGCTTAGGAGGAAATCCGTAGAATCCGTTATGCATATTATTAACCTACCTTGAACGCTAATCCACAACGGTGAGAAGTCGAAAAGAGAGGAAAACACGCGCTCGCTGTAACGACCCAGCCCACTAGCAATAATAACTCGTTGGGCCAAACAACCGGCCCAAAATGCTTAAGCCCAGTTATTATTACCAGTGTCTAAGTCTCTTATAAACCCAATGACAACCCCATTCCCATCTGATGTGGGACTATTGGGGTGTCATACTCGCCTAGCCTCGAACGGCGCAACCGCGACGCACGCACTCGACTCGCTTGCTCGCTCGCTCGTAAGAATGAAACCAAGTCCCTGCTAATTAATTAGCTCAAACTTGGCAATATAAAGCAACAAACAAAAAAAAAAGAGGATAAGGATAGGAGCACGTGGACTCCACCGCCTAATTAAACACAATTGCCCACAAGGCCCTATATAACTAGGTATTCAACTTTAGTCCTCCATAATATAAATTTTGAGTTTCAAAGTCCGTTTTTACGTCAATTTTGAGCAAAACGTTTTCAACTCAATCAAGCATAAACTTATACTGTAACATTGCCAATTTGCTAAGGTTCAATATATCACATTATCTCTATAATATCATCACACAAATAAAATATAAATATTTATACCAAAATTTAATTTGAAAAATGTCGACGCTGTGCAAAACATATTTCTTTATATGGCCTTGATTGTTACATTACATTTGTAGAATAAAATCTATTACATCACTATAAAAATGTACATTTGAAAAAAAAAAAAATTCTACAAGAATGCTGCACACATCGAACCCAGTTTTTATAAAATTAAATTTTGTTGAAAACACGGACAAAACACAAATACTTATGTGCCAAAAAACACACAATCATATAATCACAATATGCTACACAAGTATTAACATTTTCATTCACATAGGATAAGCAATACATGCATCCTACACAAGTATAAAAAAATATGTACCACACAGAAAAATTTGCACCCCATAGGAACATTAAAAAATTATAGAATTTTTTTAATGAGTAAAGATAAATAAATAAATAATAATAAACCGCCGCCTGAGCGTAGGCAGGGCCGAGTCTAGCAGATGCGGGACGTAGCTCGTAAGCTCGCGTTCAGGCATGGGCTGGGCCGAGCCTGGTGCCCGCATTAGGCACGCGAGTCCACTCCCGTGTGCCTGCAGCGGGCCGGGCCGCGCCCGCGTGCTGGTCTATCGCCCGCCCGTATTGCACAGCTACCCTTGCAGTTGATACACAAGCAAAAAAGATTAAAAACAGAACAAGAGATGTAATTTTTTTATTTTTTTTTAATGCACAAAGTAGAAAGAAAAAAAAAATATATATATAACTAATGTATGTTTTTTTTGCTTGTCTCATGATCAACTTGGAAGAAAATTAAAACTAAGTAGCTTTTTTTAAAAAAAAAATAATTTCACATAGGAAATGAATAAAAAAAAATTGTATAATAGATCTATATATAAAAATTGATCAATGAATCATACATACAAAATAAGCATCACAGGTATGATCATAAGGTGAAAGCAAGCAAAACGATTCTGATACCAATTGTTGGAATTAGAGGCCAGCGGAAATTCACAAATTGGATAACCAGCGTATCTAGAAACCAAAAAGAATCAGGTTGCTTATTTTACTAGCCTTCTTGGAGCGTATTTGTCTCGATACTTCTGGATCTTCCATAAATGTCACCTTCTCCCACGCTTTGCAGATCGTTGAATGCGAAGAGAATCAAAATAAAAAATAGTGAAAAAATTGAGGACCAATGTGCAAATAATTCTTAAAAAATTATACATAAGCCGCACAACCCCCGAAAAATAAGAGAAGGCCTTCTTTAGGGTTTACAATATTTTTCACTAAAAATATCTAAACCAAGTAACTAAAATAAAAAAAATCAATTTAAGATAAATAAAAAAATTATTGTAATATTTAAAAATGTGTAATATTTTTCTATTATCATCTGCATCCATACTAGGAGCGCTCAAGAGGTCCGGATGAACGACTAGGGGTTGGAGAGGTGGGAGGAAGCACGAAGTAGGAGCCTGGGAGGATGGAACGACTAGGGGTTGGAGAGGTGGGAGGAAGAGAGGTGGGAGGAAGCACGAGTATGTATGATATTTTTTTTTTTAGAAATGAGTATGTGTGATGTTGTTGTTGATGGAAGGGCTTATATAGCAACAACTTCCAAATAATAAAATAAGTAAGCTTTTAAGAAAACATCTTGTAAGATAAATGTATTGTAGCCTAGGTGGGGGCACTTGAGTCCATGACAAAAAATAAAGCGACACAAAAAATAAAGCCGACACACTTTTCTTTTTTAATCTAAATTTTAATTTTAATTTTAATTTCAAATTTTAATATTTAAAATTTAAATTCTAATATTTAAAATTTAACAAATAAAATTTAAAATTCAAAATTCAAAATTGAAATTAAAAAAATAAATTTTATTTTCTAAAAATTTAAAATTTGTAAATTAAAAATTAAGATGTATAATTTTCCATTTTAAAATTTTAAACTTTTACATGTCAAAATTTTAAAATTTAAAACTATAAACTTAAAATTTTAAAATTTAAATTTTACAATGAACTTTAAGTTAAAATTTAAAATTTTGAATTTTAAAATTTAAATTTTAAGTGTTAAAGTTTTTGAATTATAAAATTTCAAAATTAAATTTCGCCCTGAATTTTAGGCTAAAAATTTAAAATTTAGTATTTTAGAATTTAAAATTTGAGTCTTGGAATTTAAAAATTAAAAATTAAAACTGACAATTTGCAATTTAAAAGTATAAGTTTTTTGAGACTATATATTATACTGTAAAGATAATAAGATAATTAAATTTTTAGAAAATATTTTGCAAAATAAATGTTGGAAAAAATTATAAAAAAATCAAAGAAAAAGAAAAAAATTTGGCTGATTAAATTCGTAGAAAATATTTTGCAAAATAAATGTATAAAAAAATTAAATGTTAATAAAGCTATTAGAAAATATTTTGCAAAATAAATACAGAAGAAAAATTCTAGAAAATATCCAAACGTAATTATTAAATCCTAATTATCGTCATTATATCTTAAATTATAGGTCTTGGAACTTTATTTTTTAATATATGTATGTCAACACTTCAATAATATAGTAGGATAACGTAAAATAAGAAATCCAAAGTATTCTTAAAAAAAAAAAAAACTTGATTACAGTGTCGCTAGTAAAGAAAAAAGAAGTCTAAAATGTCACAAGTACCAATGTAATCTACTAATTAAAATTTTCTTCTAAAATTTATCCATTTAATTAAGATTTTAAATTTTTTAAATATTTTTATTTTTAAATAAGTTTTATATTTAATTTGTATTATATAAATATGAGGTTGGTTGGGTTGCATGTTATCAAGTAAGTTGGGTTGCTCCGAGGTGTTACATACATTGCTCAGGAAAAATAAAAGGGAGAAGAGTTTTTGTCCTTTTTTTGTTTTCGGGAACGCCCAACTCCCAAGGGAAGTACAAGTGATGTAAAATGTCTCTAAGAACGCATTTAGTTCGCATTATAAAAAATTACTGTGAATAAAAAGATATCTTACTTTATTTATTTCCGTCTATACTTAAAGCGCTCATACGCCCGTGCATATTGACATATGCCTATTACATGCGTTAATATAGGTCGTATAAGGCTTATGTTTATTGACACATGTCATGGGCATATTTCAGTGTAGGCTTTCATGAGAAGTTTAAGTGTCAAATTCCAAAAAAATACAATTGTATATAGGGTTAACTGATAACTCCCTACAAACATAACGAATTACAAATAAATATTCTCTATTTTTTTACAAACATAACGAATTACAAATAAATCCCTATTTTTTATATTATTTCTGTAAAAGTTCTAATACTTTCAAATATGGTCATGCCATTAAGATCTGTTAAAATTAGTCAACCATAAGTAAAATACTTAATCCTAATTAGTTAATGAAGTAAATTAATTTTTTACCCCTTTTATATTATAGCTTATTCTCTCAATCAAAACTATAGCAACAAGAACTCTTCTTCTTCTTCCTCTTTCTCTTCCTCTACTTCTCTCTTCTTCATGCTAGTTTTGAATCCGTAACTAGAATTTCTATATCCCCATTCATCCGCAACACGTGTTTCTTCGCCCATGTCGAATGCGTGTTGCTTTCCTATTTAATTTTCTCTATGATTTTTTTATTTTGCTAAAAAAAAGAGTTTAGGTGAAAAGAAGTAAGAGAAAAAATTGCAACAATGGTGGATTGTGTTAGGTTTTGAAGAGGTAGAAGATGAGAAAGAATATGACCATTGAAAATTTTTCGAAGGAATATTCTTCACATTTATAGCAGCTAGGGCTTTTGGAAGGACATATTTGTGATTGTGAAATTGATATTTCACTTATCTGCTGTTAAAAAATAAATAATTTTCAAACAGTAACAAACCAGACGGACAAATATGAATATTATTGAAATTTTGCAGGAATAAGAGTAAAAAGTTGAACTTTGCAGGATATATTTGCTACTCGTTATATTTACAAGGAGTTGTATACAAGTAATATTTGTATATAAGTCACTGACTCTCTAAATATTAAGGAGTAGTTCAAATTAGCTTATTTCACATGAATTTAGATTTTAATTTTTAAACAAAAAATTATTTTTCTGACTAGTGATTAAAGTCAAAATCTTTAATTTACTATTAATAAGAATTTTTTTAATACATAAATATTTCGCTAATATTAACATAACATCAAATTTAATGCTAGATATTGTATTTCACACTCTTAAAAAGAAATTTCATCTTCAAAATTTTAAAAATTTACCTTTAAACTCATATGTCAAAAAGATATGAAAATTTCTTCTGCAAGTGATCGAGAATTTTTCAAAAGAAGTATAATTTATTAATTTATGTTAATAAAATAATTAAAGTTTACGGTACTTATTTAAAAGTAGAGTTTTGGAAAATGATTTATATATATTTTTACTGCATTTTATATGTATTCTATATGTTAGTATATTTTTACGAATATAAAAATAAAACAATATAAAATATAAAATTTTAAAAGAAGAAAAATCTTTAGTCTTCTCTTTTAATCTCTCTATTTATATGTAGTCGAAAAAACGAAGGTGTTTGGTTTCAAAAAACATTTTAGAAAATAATTCCTGACCCAGCCCACTAGCAATAATAACTCGTTGGGCCCAACAACCGGCCCAAAATGCTTAAGCCTAGTTATTATTACTAGTGTCTAAGTCTCTTATAAACCCAATGACAACCCCATTTCCATCCGATGTGGGACTATTGGGGTGTCACATTTAAAAGAAGTAGTTTTTACTTTTAAAAATGTTTTGGTTCTTATAGAAAAATTAATTTTTAGTTTTTTATTTTTTTATCTAAAATTAAAAGTAGCTTTTTTATGGCAAATCTTTTTCTCAAAAAAATTTGGTGATTTTTTGAGGAACCAAAATACTAGAAGTTGCTTGATTCCCTGAAAATTATGTAAAAAAAAATTCAAAAAAGTTTTCATAAATTTTTTTTAAAAGTTTTTCACTCATTTGTTCTAAAGAGAAACTATTATAAAAACCCATATTGATAAAATCAATGTGAAAAATAAATTAAACTTTTTTTTTGTCCAATATTTATTATCTATACTTTTTTTAATTAGCTTTTAGATTTTTTGGTTAAAAAATATTATAAATACGGTTGAATATATTTTAAATTTAAATAATTAATTACAATAAATTTTTTCCTATAAATTTTTTAATAATTTTTTGCTTACAAAACCACAGATTTTTTTTTAAAAAAAATTTCCTTGTCTATAAATACAAATACTACTACCCTCATTCTTCTAACCCATCATCCTCGTCCTGAAGCCTCCTCCTTCTTTTATTAACCATCTTCCTTGTCCCTGCCTCCAAGCCAGGCGTGCTTCCCATCCTCCTCCTTTTATTCTTTAACCCATCATCCTCGTCAGCGGACTGCCCGTATCCACTAGTAGGAAGTATTACTACTTCCTAGATCTCGGCGGGATCCTTCCCTCGGCTTCGATTCCCTCCGCCAATCAGAGGATGCCCAGCTACCCCCTTCGAGCCGGAGCTGCACCCACTGTCACGCCCCGGGGTCCCTTTTAGTTTAAAAAACATAGCGGAAAAGCGTCTGAATTTTTTTTTTTTTTTTTGAAAAGCCTGACCCCAGAGTATGCCAGATCCGCCACAAACACAGGGAATCCACTGTTCACACGGACAGAGTCTCCCCTGTATTTGCACGGCGTCACACAAGTACAAAAAGTAACCCAGGTGCAACCACAACCAAATGAACATACAAATAACTAACAATTATATATTCATACACCATTCACATCACAGGTTCACATTTATATATTCGATATTTAAACATAAATCCACATCTATCAGTTAAAATGTTTCCAACCACAGAAACAGGTTTTGAAATACTAAGTTGTCATTCATAGGTTGATAATCTTTTCCAAGTAATATAGATATTCTTCATTATTAACTAACTCAACCAGTGAATTTTTTATATGTAAAATAATCTAATCTAATGTTAGTTCAAGCGTCCACTTTCACCTCAATTAATATTGTCGGCTAAATTTGATTGTATTAACATCTTTTCTCTAAAGGTAAATTACAGAAAAGCCCCCTGTACTCCGCTTTTTCACTTTTCCCACCTGACAATTAAAAATACCTACCAACTTTGCGTGCCCCTTGTAAAACTAAAAAATGTCGCAGTCACCCCCCATGATACCCACAGTACCACCCCCCGATCGAAAACCCATACCCTAACGTTAGGTAGTTCCGTTAGGGGTTCTGTAAAAAAGATACTTTATTTTATATCCCTTGAAAATACCAAGCCTCCTGCCTCTTCTCACTGTAAGCTAAAAAAAACCCTTATTGTACTCGCTAATCCTAACCAGGCTCGCGCGCTATCGCCGCGATCGACGCCGGATCGCCGTCTCTCGACACTGCTTCGGCTCATCACAGCCACTCACAATCCCTTATTGTCCTCACTTGAAAAAGTAACCACGCACCACCGATCAGCCTATCCGACACATCTGGTTGTCCCTACCTACCCCATCCATCAACCAACCCATGGTCAACGTATCCCTCACACTAACTGAGTCAGCCAAAAAGAAGAATCGATAAGGGCGAGGCGACGGTGTAGGAAGAGAAGGGAGGACAGGTGGAGGAAGAAATTGGAGAAGGAAATCGTGGCCTACGATTGAGTTGGAAATAGCGGCGGATGAAGGGGCAGGACTGAGGGAAAGCTTAGGAAGGAGACAAACAAATGACGAGGGGCAAAATGGTCATTTTATCCACCTTGCCGTACCCCACCTGTAAACATTTTTCATTTTACAAGGGGCAAAGTGTAGGGAGGTTTTAATTAAATAATCAGCGGGGGGAAAAGTGAAAACGGGTTATTACATTGGTGATGGTTTTTCTGTATATTTAGCCTATCATCTAAATGTCACTGAAATGAAAATTTAATTACCAAATAACATCTCTTTAGTAACATTATTTTATGTTGCTAAATTGATTGTATTAGTATCTTATCTAAATGTCACTAAATAAAATTTTAATTACCAAATAGACACCTTTTAGCAATATTTATTTTATGTCGCAATTAATTTCAATCACCAGTATTAGTTTATATGTTGCCTAAAACTTTCACCAACACGGGCATAGGCAACATATACTACTAAATGTTGCTAAAAATTTTGGCAATATTTACTGAACTTTTAGCCAGCATAAAAAAAATGCCTCTAAAGATCAATTTTCTTTCTAGTTACTTATCTGTACATCTGTTTTGTTTTTGTTTTAGACTCGATCGATAATGTTCATCTGTTAATCTGACTCTGAAGAACTGACTGAGCTTAAGTAAAGATTTTGAGCATTTATAGTAGCAAGCAATGAAAGGAAAAAAACAGAGATTCGACCCATTAAGAGAGAAAATAGCAATTGAGGTGAGAGATAGCTAGAAGATAGAGACTGGTCACAATGTCTGCTTAACGGCTGCATGTATCTTGGTACCGATTATGAACAAGAAAGCGGGCCTTCACCGTTATTACGTAGATGCTGAGGAAAGAGCTTTCAAGTCTCCTTGATAGATGACTTTTATATTTTTTTAATTTTCGTACTAGCTTTATGTTTGTTGTTGTTTTTTTTTTTTTTCTCTGTGTTCGGTAACCTAGTAGCTCTAAATACTTTTATTGTTGTGTTCCTGTTGTTTGTTAGCGATAACTTTAGCTCCTAAACACCTTGGAGTTGTTGTTGCGTTGTTTTTATTTTAATTTCGACTAAGTCGAGGTATTTAATTATTTTATCGAACATGCCATTAGACCAGGTGTACCACCCGACACTTGAGATTGCGGAAATATTTGTTCTTTTGTTTTATGTAATAAACAGAGTCGGCGCAGATTGAGGAGGGATGATCCCTGTTGACCCTGCACCATACGCCTTTCACACCCAGCTCG
>NC_033644.1:2161246-2203369 GCF_001540865.1 Ananas comosus | reverse complement strand
TACGATGCAAAAATCCACAGAAAAAACCATTTTGAAAAACTGTTTCCTACACGGAAACCTTTATTCTTTAAAAACGCTACCACGAGGGGTAGACAACCTTTATTTACAAAATCCAGAAATCATTTATTACATTCACGAAAATCCATATTTTCAAATGTAATAAAAATACTGAAACCATATAACTATCTAAGCTATAACAACGAATACGGAAGGGTAATAACTATACCGAAATAATCTGGATCGGAAGGCTCTATCGTCAGCTACACACTACCTCACGTCTCGTCCCACTACTCAACGGCCCGCGATACCTGAAAAAATGGTGGGGGAGGTGAGAACATGTAACATGTCTCCCCTCCCAGTGGTACCGCAAAGCCGAAGAAGGCGAGGATACTCACACGGATGCAGGAAGAACTATACAACAACATGGGTCAGTGGAAATAAGCAAGGTAAGAGAGAATATACAATAGGGATAAACTGAAACGAAGTAAGAACTATACTGATAACGTGTACCGCTACTGTAACTAGAACGAAGGCTACATGAATATCTACTATAGTAAGCAAGACAACTATATAAAGTAAGAACTGTAAGTATGTATGCATTGACTGCTACTATAGACATACTGCGTCAACCGGTCAAGAAGTCCAAAAGTACCCAATCTGAAACCAATGCTCTCTTGGTCAGCACCGCAGACCTCAAGCGCAATGCCCTGGAGGTCCGCACCGCAACCTCCCGACAGTACACTGCCGCTCTAGCATGCATATAAACCCCTCTAGGGCTCAGGTTGTCACCTATTCAACCATTTTTCGGAAAAGAACACTCCTTGCGGTGGATTCAGGACCGCCAGTGTTCGTGAAATGCGACGAGTATCGGGCAATCAATGCAATATTGCTCAATGATCAACCGTCGGCAAACCAGCGGACAATCCTGCCCCTCAGGGCCGTAAAAGAAGCACAAGAACCGACACTCAGGTCAAACTAGGATGTGAACATCGACCAATCATGTCCAAGTCATAGGATATGAAAACTGACCAATAACGGTCACAATAGCTAAGGATATGAAACTCGGACAATTCACGTCACAAGTATAAGATAGAACTAACCGTCGGCCAATAGCCGACAATTACCGAACCCTCAGGGTAACACCGACCTCACGGTTCATCGGGCAACAGGAAGTCAACAGGATCAACCAACCAGGTTCACTGATTACGAAGTACAAGAATTCACTTAACATCAGGTCACAAGTGTAGGAAGATGCAACAGCGACCAACCAGGTCCTGATACGAAGTACAAGAATTCACTAACCAGGTCACAAGTGTAGGGAGATGCAACAACGACCACCAGGTCATGAAGATATATACAGATAAAGTCTACTCTAACTCCTACACATGATATACTACCTGGCAAAACTAAGTAGAGTAATAAAGGAAACAGTATGAGTGCAAGGCTCAAACACATATATGGATAAAGTTATAAACAGCGCAAGGGTAAAGGAAATCAGCGAGCGTGCACCACTGTAGCGCGACGTGCGGATCGAGAGTACCCACTGTACAACTGTCGCGCGCTAGTCTCTGAGCTGCAAAAGAACGGTCAACAGGACTATGAGGGTCACATGGGTTAGTGTCTAACGCCACAACTAAGAAATACCTACATCATAATCCGGCTAACAAACCCTACGGAGATCAGTTTTCCAAAACACGGACTACGTAACGCGCGCGAATCCCAAAAATCGCCACCGGGACTTCCGTCGGACCGCATCGAACTGTCCCGAAATGTTCCGACTCAGGATACGAGTCACCCGCTGCCCAAAAACACAGCCATTTGAATGTCTTGGCAGGCAAAACACAAGTTAAGCCAACTACCATCAATTATCGCCGGGATAATTGTACGAACTCCGGTTCCGAAAGGTGTCAAATTTCGACAGCCGGAACCCACCGTCGCTCCACATCGTCATATTTTGCTGAACTCATCCGAAATGACGCAAGTGGCCAGCAAACACGCCTAGCTCGCGACTAAACACAATAGCTCACGAAGCACCGTCGGAATTAATTCCGAACCCGAACCCAGCGTTTATATCGGCGGATTTGTTCGAAAAAACGCATCCGAATCACCTTTTCGATTCGCAAGGGCTTGGGGCCTTTGGACGATTCAGTCCAGAGGTTATTCCTAGCCCAAACGTGCTGCCAACCAGCATCTACATCGGAGCAAAGTCTAAAAGCCCATACCGATACATGAAATCGCATCATTTCATGTGATTTTCTAGGCTTTTCTGGACTGTGCACGCAAACCAGAGATCGATTAATTCGACCGTCGGCACTCGCTGACAGGTTCGTCATGTCGGAGGCCGTGCTCACCTTTCGGAGCACTGCCGACCACAGCGGTGCGCGCACGGAGCGACACAAAATCTGTGAACAGTGCGCACGGCGAGAAGGTCGTGACTAACTTGCTAACCAGGGCATCTTTTGCCGCTGTCGGAGGTGAGCACGATGTTCAGCACGAACCCTAGATCATCGGCTCACTTCTCGAGGTGTCGGGGAGTCATTGGATCACCGAAAGGTGGCCGGAAAGCTTAAATTGCAATGCTGGAACTCAAAGACGCATACCGGAAGCGTGGGAGCTAGGGTTGGTCGCCGGCGGCCGGGAGGCGGGCACTCCGGGCCGGGGATGGGAGCAGCCGGTCCGAGAGTCCGGGGAGGGTGCTGCCGGCGGCGGCGCAACCGGGTGGCGCGGCGGAGGAGTCGACTCCGCCCACTCCCTCTCGGTTTCGTGCTTCCCGGAGGCTGCGGCGTGCGCGCGAGGAGTCGGCGGCTACGGGCGGGCGCCGGACGGTCGAGGGGAAGGCGGAGCACCCTCGGTGGGCGGCGGCAGCGCTTGGAAACAGAGCGGGCCGACCTCGGCCCGCACATGCCTGGCGGCCACAGGAAGCTCAGCGAGGCGGCCGCGGCGGCGGCGGCCGGGGACGCGGGGCGCGCGCGCCGGTTGCCGGACGTCGCCGGGGCCGACTGGTGGGCGGCACGAACCGAAGTAAGGCGAGGACGCAGAGTTCGAGTTGGCTCGGTCTGGGTTGACCCGAGTTGGCCGCAGGGCGGGGGGTGGATCCGGCGCACTCGCGGGTGGCCGGGGCCGACGGGGAGGACGCCGGAGATGGCCTCGCCAGAGGATGATGCTCCCAAGGTGGAAAGAAGCTTCCTTCGCAGCTTCGGCGAAATCGGAGGAGAAGGGTGGCCGAGAGAGGCAGAGAGAGGTCGGGGTGGCTTTTCCGGCGGCCGGGCAGCTCGCCGGCGGCCGGGCGTGCGCGCACGGTTGGGCAGGGAGAAGGTGGGCGGCTAGGCTCGGTTCGGCTGAGGAGAAAGGCCAAAAGCTAGGGTTCCTCACGAAACCCTAGTGCAACTACTATTCACATATGTATAATTGCAAGATAGTCCTCCCAGGGATAATATTCTCAGTCAAGTCCCTCACAGCATGTGTATTTTACACATACGCACTTCCATGTCCGATCTCACGCAATTCGACACATAAAATATTAGATCTTTTCGCGATTTAACCGTTTTGCCAATTTGACTCTCAGCGATAACTTTGCAATTACTGAGATCCGTCCGTCAGATTTTCGATCCGACTGAGTCATCCGCGTTCAGTACAACGGGGCATCGAAAACTACATTTCGTTTCATCAATTTGGTCACGTATTCGCGACGGAACCCATCGCTCTCTAATTAATCTATATATCATACGTATACCAATGTGTAAACCCATTAAACCAACTTTCGCATTAGAAATTGACTTCCCTACACTAGTAGGGACCCGAAACATTCTTCACCCTACTCCAAGGTCACAAGCACGGGCACGAGAAGCTTTAGAATGCACAGAAAAGCAAAGAGCGGAAACCCTCTTTTCGGTAAAACTCCTTTTTCTCGAAAACCGTGCTCAGATCTGAAATCGTCAGTGCCATTGGTTCCAGAACAGCTGAACCGATCGAAACGAGCTATTGGATCGCTATGAACGAGTCCGATAAGCGCCGAAAGCCAACTCTACTCCGTGCTTCACTGAAAAACTGGAGTTACTATTCATTAAGTGAAAACTAATAATCACGTAACTTCTCCGTTCTACGCTCATTTCTTCCTGAAACTTGACGAGGCTTATGTAATTAAATTACACACATAAACATCGTCAACAGAGAGTTTAGTTGCACTGTAAAAATCTCAGTCCTTACACCCACGATCAACAGCCATTCGAGCTACGCCCTCCTCCTTCCGCGGATCGCCTCTCCAACCAGCTCTTCTCCACCGTGCTGCACCCCTTTTCCTTCTTTAACAGTAAAAACTACTACGTTTACTTCTCCATTTAACTACTCTACTCATTTATTCTTCCATTATTTCTTCAGGTCCCATCACCCTCGTTCCTGCCTCCAAGCCAGGCGTGCTTCTCATCCTCCTCCTTGTATTCTTCAACCCATCCTCCTCGTCCCTGCCTCCAAGCCAGGTGTGCTCTCTCCCAAATCTCAAGAAGAAGAGAGTATTACATACTATTTTTTAATTTCTCTATACTCTTTTGGCTTTTATATATTCTTCTACGTACTTATCTTTACTCTTTGTTTTGTTTTTTGTTTTAGACTCGATCGATAATGAATTCATCTGGTTGAATCTGACTCTGAAGAACTGATGAGCTTGTAAAAATTTTGAGCATTTAGTAGCGAGCAATGAAAGGAAAAAACAGAGAGTCGACCAATTAAGAGAGAAAAATAGCAAATTGAGTGAGAGTACTAGTAAGATAGAGACTGTCACGAATGTCTCTTAACGGCTGTTGTAGTTGGTGCCATTATGAAAAGAAAGCGGGCTCCCGTATTGCTGAAGCTGCGAAGAGCTTTTCCAAGTCTCCTGATGATGACTTTTTTTTTAATTTTTCGTACTGCTTATGTTGTGTTGTTTTTTTTTTTTTTTCTTGTGTTCGGATAACTGTAGCTCTAAATACTTTATTGTTGTGTTCCTGTTGTTTGTTAGGATAACTGTAGCTCTAAACACTTGGATTGTTGTTGCGTTTTTTTATTTTAATTTCGACTAATCCGAGTAATTATATTATTTTATGAAATTGCCGGACACGACACTTTGGGATTGCGGAATATTTTTCTTTTGTTTTATTGTAATAAGACAGGTCGGCGGATTGAGGAGGGATGATCGCCTGTTGCCTGCACTGTCGCCTTTCGCCAGCCCGAATGCCCGACCATCCTTTGCTTTTTTAATTGAAACAAATTTAGCTCCAAGTGCCTTATTTTAGCTAATGTCAGAAAGCTGAAATCATCATCCAAACTATTGATTTCCGTCTAGCTAGATGCTATTATAAGGGGCATTAGGTTGAGGACAATATAACAACAATAGTTGTATAGTTTTATTCTTTTCATTATCTACTCTATAGAATCTTAAGGATACACTGAATTGAGTCTCGATGGTACTAATCTGCACCTTATAGTTTTTTGAAATAAGGAAAATTAGTACTCTGTTATGCATATAAGCAGTTATACTGTAATATATTAGAGGTTAAATATTATTGGTCGCTGATCTAAGATGTCACTTGAAAGCTCTAATGTTTTAGGTTACCCGATTTACTAGCGTTTCTTGGTATTGTGTAAACACGATGACATGATTCGTTCTACATTGCAGAACATTTTTACTAATACTACTCGGGTGAGAACAACTTAAATCATGCCAAGGCTTTAAAAATATCTTACGTGATATTTATATTTAAGGTTTTTTTGCGAAGACCAGCATTTAAATGCAAAATATACAAGTTACTACGCGTTTGACATTATAAGACTATTTTAATATTTACATTTAGCGTATTACGCCGACGCGGTGGCATTGGGCGCGTGAAACTGGGCGCGAGTCATATGGCACTACATGCTGTCTCTTCCCGGTTTTTATTCTTGCTGAACATTGGGAACATCGATTTCGTTTTTCAAAATTTACGACTCTCGGCATGGCAAGTAGAACCAATATAATGTAGGTTTTACTGCCGCTGCGACGGGGTGGAGATATGTTCGGTGTCGATCGCGACGAGTAAGAGATATATGGGATAAAGAAGGGGAGATGTGCAGCTCGTGTGGCAGGAAGAGTTAGGAGTCTCGACGCCTCGTCCCACCCCTGTTAGAAGCGCCAGGACGTGTGGCTCAGGATCAGTGGTAATTGTTCGTTGGACCGGGTTTTTGTTCTTCTGAACCGTTGACATCGATTCGTTTCCAAATTTACGCACTTTCTCGAGCATAAGGTAGAAACGGATATAACTAGGTTATTGCGTCTTTTCTGGTGTGATGAGATTGGAGACAAAAAGGTATCTCATTGAGAAGAGATGTCTTTATGATCAGATACTTTTGTATTCATAGGGCGCGCAAAATATTAGTTTGACTGTCTAATAGGTTTAGGAATTCGGTTTAATGTATTTATTTGTTGGACTCTTGTTTTTGCTGATATTTGGTGGTTGAGTTGATTGTGTTGTAGCGTTTCCTTATAAATGGTTATCTAACTCAGGTCGTCGCGTTATTAATTATTTATGTAATTATGATACATATAATGTTCATTATTAGATTGATAAATTTTTCCAGATTTTTTACTCTAATTTTTGATATTTATCATCTCCTCATTAAGACTAACCAACCTTAGAATAATAGTGGTGTAGAAATAACTTATAGATACTCAATAGCATGATAATAAGTTATTTATTAGTTCCAATACGTTTTCATAGGGGTGAAACAGAATTATGTCGCTAGTAAGATTTGATTGTATTAACACTTCATTGTTTGTGATAATTGTCACCTGAATGAAAGGTTTTTCGTTTATCTATTATTAGTCCGAAACAGATGGATCAACTCGATTCGATTTGTCATAAAATATATTTTTATACTCTACTCTGCTTTGCGTGAAATTGTATTGCGGCATAATAGTAAGGAACTATTAGTATCATGTATCTAAATGTCACAAATAAAAATTTTTAATTACAAATAGAGCACCTTTAGCGAATATATTATAAACGAATGCCCGACCATCCTTTGCTTCTTTTTTAATTGAAACAAATTTAGCTCCAAGTGCCTTATTTTAGCTAATGTCAGAAAGCTGAAATCATCATCCAAACTATTGATTTCCGTCTAGCTAGATGCTATTATAAGGTGCATTAGGTTGAGGACAATAATACAACAATATGTGTATAGTTTTATTCTTTTCATTATCTACTCTATAGAATCTTAAGGATACACTGAATTGAGTCTAGATGGTACTAATCTGCACCTTATAGTTTTTTTGAAATAAATTTATATCATGCAAATATATTAGAATTAAAAGATTTATGATTAGTCATTGCAGCCATTTAAACATTACAGCTATTTAAACATTGCAGTCATTGCAGCCATTTAAATAACATTACATGCCATTTAAACATTACAGCTATTTAAACATTGCAGCCATTTAAATATTACATTACAGCTATTTAAACATTACATTTAAACATTACGCCGACGCGGTGGAGGCGGTGAAGGCCGCGAGCTGGCAGCTGGCGGCGGCGGCGGCGACGCGGGTGGAGAAGATTCGGTGGATCGCGACGGAGTGGGGATGGCCGCTGCGGAGGGTCGACGCCACCCCTGCGATGAGGGCGCGCCTCGACGGCAATGCGGACGCGGCGGCGTGGGAGAGGCACGTTCTAGAGAGAGATCTGATAACTTTTGTATTCAAAAATATTATTTGATCTTCTAATGGATAAGATATTTTTTTTTTTTTGACTTTGTTTTGCTATTTGTGAGGTTTATAGTATTTTTAATTGTTATCTAATCAGGTGTAAAATAATGTATGAATGGCATATAATTTATATAATGTTGTCATTATAGTTTATAATCTTTTCCAAGTAATATAGATATTCTTCATTATTAACTAAGCAACCATAATTTTTTATATAAAATAATTAATTAATGTTAGTTCAACGTCCACTTTCACCTCAATTAAATATGTCGCTAAATTGATTGTATTAATATCATTATCTAAATGTCACTAAATGAAAATTATAATTACCAAATATACCATCCTTTAGGAACATTTATTTTATGTTGCTAAAATTGATTGTAT
The DNA here is from genome assembly GCF_001540865.1 of Ananas comosus. Taxonomy (NCBI): domain Eukaryota; kingdom Viridiplantae; phylum Streptophyta; class Magnoliopsida; order Poales; family Bromeliaceae; genus Ananas; species Ananas comosus. The sequence goes on along the minus strand of NC_033644.1, from coordinate 2,195,274 downwards.
TAGTATTATTATCTAAATGTCACTAAATAAAAATTTTAATTACCAAATAGAGCACCTTTTAGCAATATTTATTTTATGTCGCTAATTAATTTCAATCATCAGTATTTAGTTTTTATGTTGCTAAAACTTTCACAAACACGAGCATCGGCAACATAGACTACTAAATGTTGCTAATAATTTTGGCAACATTTACTGGACTTTTAGCAGCATAAAAAAATGCCTCTAAAGATCAATTTTCTTCTAGTGTACTTATCTTTACTCTTTGTTTTGTTTTTTGTTTTAGACTCGATCGATAATGAATTCATCTGTTGAATCTGACTCTGAAGAACTGACTGAGATTAGTAAAGATTTTGAGCATTTAGTAGCGAACAATGAAAGGAAAAAACAGAGAGTCGACCAATTAAGAGAGAAAAATAGCAAATTGAGTGAGAGTATTAGTAAGATAGAGACTGTCACGAATGTTTGCTTAACGGCTGTTGTAGTTGGTGCCATTGTGAAAAAGAAAGCGGGTTCCCGTATTGCTGAAGCTGCGAAGAGCTTTTCCAAGTCTCCTTGATGATGACTTTTTTTTTTTAAATTTTTCGTACTGCTTATGTTGTTGTTTTTTTTTTTTTTTCCTTGTGTTCGGATAACTGTAGCTCTAAATACTTTATTGTTGTGTTCCTGTTGTTTGTTAGGATAACTGTAGCTCTAAACACTTGGATTGTTGTTGCGTTGTTTTTTATTTTAATTTCGACTAATCCGAGGTAATTATATTATTTTATGAAAGGTAACAACTCGACGACCACGGAAATCAGGTTCTTGAGGAAAAAGTGACTGTATTAACCTACAAGAAGAAAAAAGATCAAACTAGGAACAGTTACCAAAGAACACGAAAACAAGCAAAAAAAAAAACATATAGACAAGAAAATATTGTTATAACAAATAAAACATTAAACTGCCGACTAGAAGTTCTCAGAATCACCTTCCAATTCGATTGCCAAGGCATGTCGTGAAGTTGTTTAACACTAACTCAGGCTTATGACTTGTAGGATTTCCATTATTCTGCATGTTTAGCCAGAAGATGGAAAAAGAGAACAGATAGCTTTATATTACAAAAACACCAAGACTATGCAAACAAACTATTACGAAATTTAGAAATAAAAAATTCAGAGAAAATTTGGCATTAATATTTTATTTCTTTGCCCAATCTGCATTTTAAGCTACCATTCTTTTCAGCATCGATTCCACTGAACTGGAAACATTTTTTGGAAGGAGAGAAGCAAGAAGCAAGTTTTGAGTGTGGATGGAAGATGTAAGATGTGCAAGTGAAATCACTTCACCAACTTTTGGAAGTGAATTACGTTCACTTGCTAACATTCAGCCAAACTAAGTCATGAGAAAGAAATTGTAAAAAGGCACCAGGCATCATATTTTTAAATATTGTAGAATTTTTTTATAATAGTGTAAGTTTTTTATATATTGTGCAACTTATACAAAAATTATGTTATTATTATGTAAATTGTGCAAAATTTTAATTATTTGTGTTGTAATTATTTTGTTGAGTTTGATGTATAGCAAATAACATGGAGAAAAAATGAAAGACTTATATTTAGTGCTTCACCATAAAATACTAATATCATACACCTCTCTTTTGCATGTTGAAGGTCTTGCTAAGCATGCCCCGCTCATACATATATCCACTCTATAGGTAGCAGGATATGTTGGTTAAATTAAACAAATTTTGGCTCGAATTTCAAAAATAAAAAATATTATTATTGAACAAAATATAAAACTAATGATATTTTTTTTCTAAAAAGATTTTTTTTTAAAATGTACAATACATGAATTACAAATCTGAAAATACTACGACGCGCTCATCCGCAATTGCAGGATCGATGAGGCACGTCTGTATTTTTTCTACTTTTCTGGTCTCAATAATCACTTTGGCCTTCACCTCTACACTTTCAACCCGCTATTCCCTGTCTTTTTCATGTGGTGATTACAAGTCTTTTACACAGCACCACAATAACCTTCTCCCCTCTCTCTCATCCACATCGGCCCTCTCTATCTTTATTTTTTTCTCTGATTTCTCCTTTGTCTCCCCACACCACACCACTTTACAGACTAGCTTCTCTACGCTATCGCCGATGATACCAAAGATGCCATCTGCTACATATATTGATCTCTTTCGTTGTGCCAGCTTCGACATGATAGTGCATCATAGCTACTTCTTGCCCTGCACTGTAGTTGCTTTCCCGCAGTGGTTTAGTTCCACGGGAGCAAGTTCGCGATAAAGAGCGTCGAATCGCCTACCAAAAGCTTATTCTCCACTAGACTATACGACACGATTGAGATTGCAGTGAGGTATTAGCTAGCACTAGAGAGCCGGTGCACAACACCACATTGTTACTATGTTTGAGCTGTTGATAGTAGATCCATGATTTATGGATCATGTTGATATCGTTAGATAGCAATAACTATGAGTGGATAAATCGGGGATAGGAGTTGGCTATGAGCTAGACTAAAGGGAAATCTACGAATTATGTTGTTCTTTAGTTTTGTTTGTATGATTATATGGTGAATTTTGAATATTTATGATTAGTTTAACTTTTTTGCATTAGTTTTTTTTTTATTGAATTTTGTTAGAGAATTAAACTTTTATCTTTTACTTATATACTTTGCTTTTGCTTTTTCAGTTTTTATTAAATTTAGCACACTATACAAGATGTTTTTTATTTTACTTATACATAAATTGTAAACCCTTAAATACTGCAGCTACTGTATAAAAAAGAATAGCAAAAAATTTTCTAAAATAAAATTGTATGTCACTTAGGGCCCGTTTGGCCTAGCTTATGGAAAAGTGATTTCTGCAGAATTGATTTTGGTTTGGAAAAGTGATTTCTGTTAAAAGTTGTAGAACGTTTGGCTGAATCTGATAGAAAAGTGATTGTGCTGAAATGATTTTCTGAAGTAATGCTATTTAACATAATTCGTTTTTAAATCTAATTAATATTACATATCAATATTTCAAGTTATCGATAACTATTTAATATAACAAAAGTGTATAATGATAAATATCCATTATGATAACAATTTATCTAAATATACTCATCAATGATGCAATAATACGATCTTAAGTTTGGGTCATGATGTAATCATATGTTACTCCACTATAAGTCTGTGTCGATCTACTTGTACTACTTTCATCTTCTTCAATGTTGGGCATATAATTTATATCTTGATCACATTTGTTGAACTCTTCATCTTGCGTTTAACTCATCCTAATAAAATTGTGAAGTGGTATAGCTGCAGACACTTTGTGATTGAGTTGGCACTGGATAAACTTGCATCATTTGTTATATACGCTACCGTGCTTTAAGCACACCAAATGATCGTTCAATAACATTCTTTAAGGATGAATGTGCATGATTAAACACCTCTTTATAACCTCTTTATAATTGCTGGAAAATAAATTTCTAGATACATGGGAACATCCAGCAATTGTACATTTATAACTCTATGTAAAATAATTTTACATATAGATGCAGATTGCCGATGCAGATGATAACTTTTTTACTGAACTTATAACTATGAAAACACAAATAAAAAAAAGTAGAAGTTTAGGAGGTCTAAATAACAAAAAAATAAAAGTTCAGGATGTGAAAGCACAGTGATATAAAAAAAAACCAGATTTTTGGACTAAATAAGCATTTTGGGCTAAAATTTTCCATACATTTTCAGAAATATAAAAGTTGCATGAATTTTTTTTAACCTTTTTCAACTTTTTTTTAAAAGATTCGCGCCAGCGGGATCTGTCTTTGCCGGATCCCGCTGGCGCGGTCCGGGGCCTGGCTGAGTAGTTTAGGGGGAGAAATCAAGAGAGGGAGGGAGAGAAATCTGTATGAAAAAAATAGAGGAGTGAGTACCTTGGAGGTTCGCCGGAGAGAAAAAACTCGCCAAAGGGAAAGACGTCGCCGAAAAAAAAGTGTCACCAGAGAGGAAGAAGGGAGAGAGATGAAGAAGAGAGTGATTTTTTTTCTTTTTTTTTTTTTGGGAGTGGAGAGTTGGCTGTGAATTAAATCGGAGAGAGGAGTAGTTGGAAAGATATTATTAATAAAAGGGTATAGTAGATTGTATTATTTGTTTAGGGGTAGTTTTGATATTTTAATAAAAAATTTTAAGTGAGATTTTAGCTTGTGCAGAAATCAGTTTTGAGAAGTAGGTTTTTTCAGCTTCTACTTTTGGGGGTTGAAAAATTAGTTTTCTAATTCTAAAAAGTAGAATCAGATTTTTCAGCTCCTTTTACCAAACACCCTATTGAGCCCAAAAATGATTTTTAGATCAAAATCACTTTAAAAAAGTTAGGCCAAATACGGCCTTAGAACTATTACTCAGATGATATATAGGAAAAGAATATTAGCATTCGTACATAAATGCATAGAACAATATCCATGAAACACCATGTTAAAAAAATATTATTTTTCTCACACCGATAAGATCTAATAAAAGTATTTAAACCAAATCAAAAACAATATAACAACAAATGATACATGACTACTGGGCAAAAAAAAAAAAAATTTCACTATACTCCTTGTCAACCAAAATTTAACCAAAATAAGGTTATATTATTCATATACAATTTAGCTTATTAATCTCTTTACCGATCAAATCATATAAGAATGAGTACAAAAATAAGATAATAATATACTATATTGAACAAATACAGCTGCCATGAATTTTTTTTTTTTTTTTGGCGGAGTATATTATTTTGCGTTCTCTTACTGTTTTAATCTGGTAATACTTTATATAATTATAATTTAAGTTAATACTATAAAGTTTGTGGGATGATTGTGCTACCTGTAAATTTAGTGGCGAATATTTTAATTTGATTTATCAAAATATATTCGTTGCTCATGTGAAAACAATTAAATCTTTTTATAATAATAAATTATATATAATTTTATATGCTCAACAATTAAATCTTTTTATAATAATAAATCATATATAATTTTATATGCTCATATAATTATACATTAATCAGTAACGTGCACAAGTGGTGGGTAGATATTATTATAGCTTATTTTTATTATATATATACTAATCCTTCTGCTTATAATATATTACGTTAGAGAAAAATATATATTTTTTTATTGTTTAAAATATTAAATTTTGTAGAAGGAGATAAGAAAATCAAAGAGATAAGAAAGGAAAATGTATTTTTTATCGATCAAAATATTAAATTTTGCAGAAAGAGATAAGAAAATCAGTCAATTGTACATGACAAAAATTGAAGCGGCTGTTAGAAAAAAAAAAGGATGCATGGAGTTGAACAAATAAACTACATTAATGTAGAATTTGAGGAAAAATAAGAATCAGAGAAAAAATTAGTGAAATTAGTGAAAACAGACGAATTAGAGACGAATCAAAGCCACTAGAGTAGATAATTGCGACAGCATAGGGAAAAATGATGGGCGCGCTTCGATAGATAAGAAAAATAGCATAAAACAACCCTTCATAAGCAATAGGAAAACAAAATTGAGGCGGCGAAGAAAGTAGAAGCTGTTAAGGGGAAGCAATCAATGAGATCGAAGTGGCGGACGAAGTAATAGACGGGATCGAAACGGCGGGGGAGCAATAGACGGGATCAAAGTAGCGGGGGGAGCAATTGAAGGGGAGCAAGACGGGATCGATGTGGCGTCAATAGAAACTCCGAAGGAGCGCACAATATGAACAAAGCGACAACAATAGAGTGGGACAAGTTCAAAGATGAAAAAAAAGACCGGAAAGAACTAGTTTAAGGATAAAAAGAGAAAATAATTTAATAAAGGAGCAGAAAACTGATAGGTGGATCTCAAATTTATTAAAATTAAGGTAAATATGATATACGGATAGTAAATATGAAGATTGATATAGACTAATTAATTAATTAATAGATAGATAGATCTTAAAAAAAATAATACATAAAATATTTTTGCCCCACATAGTGCTAGTGCGTGCCCTTAGCCAGTATATATAAATATTCATAATATATGTTTTAATATCTTTTAACGGGTGTGCCCCTTCTTTCGTAAACCCTAACTCAAACCTCTCACTTCGTGGGGTTCCTGGAGAGAGGAGGGGGAGAGAGGGAGAGAGGGGGGATGGGGAAGGAGAAGAAGAGGAAGGGCTCGTGCGAAGCGGAAGCGGAAGCGGTAGCAGAGCGTGGAGGAGGAGAGGAGAAGAGGAAGAAGAGCCGTACGGCCCCCTCCGAGATAAAGAACAAGGAGAAGCGGAGCGCCGTGCACGCGAAGCTCAAGCGCGAGAAGAAGATCCTGAAGCGGAAGCAGGCCAAGGCCCGCGATGCCGCCTACAAGAAGGCCATCGAACTCGGCGAAGAGGTCAAATCCTTGTACATGTATCTAATTCCGGGTTTTCTTGGATTGCTTTCGCTTTTGTTGCTCGGTATCCGATTTTCTGATGATTCTGTTGTTCCGGAAGTGTAGCCTCCGGAGAAGAAGGTGCCCCGCACGATCGAGAACACAAGGGAGCCCGACGAGACCGTGTGCCGACCCGACGATGAAGAGGTTCGTCCTTTCGCATGCTTTGCTTTTTCCGATGATATCCTATTCGGTACGAGAATGTTCTTGTGTCCTTGGAATCAAGGTGTTTAATTTTTGCTTCAAAAAAGGTCATGATATTCGTGATTTGGTAGGATAGCATATTTCACCACCTATGAAGTGATTATTTTATTCTGAAAAAAGATGATTTGATGAAACAAGATGCCCATGCATCCAAACAGGGCCTCAATGTATTTTCTTGTTTTGTGAATAAGTTAGGGGATGTTGCATGGGTTTTGATGGGGGTTTTTGCAATTTCGCTAGAAAGATTAATTGAACATTAAATTCTTCATTTGGTAGTTTGATACGATATGAGGAATTAAGATGAAGGTTTTATCCTATTTTTCTTGTCAAAGAGTATGGTGTTTGACCATTAAGAGAAAGAATTTATGCAATATGTGCTAAGAGAAAGGTTTAATTCAGTTAACCTGTGGAGTTTGTGTCAAGTTTCATGTGATTTAAACATTATTCGTTTTAAAGCTTCATAAGGACTGTACAGTGCAAGAGAACAAAATGAAGGGGTTTATCGCACTTTTGCCTACGTATTGTAGGTGCTAGTGTTTTATCAAAAGAGAAGAACCTTATATCTCTCGTGACTAAAGCATTGCGGCATTGATGAAATCATTGTATGTTTGTATCTTGGAATTTCAGAGTGAAGAAATGTGAAGATTGTTGCTTTTAGATGATTTATCGAAAACCTAGTGGCTCCTCTTAGTGACTGGGACAACAACCTCCGGGTAGTAAGTTTTTACAATCTGAACTGATGTTGGGCGTTGTTGGGCTTTTTAGGATAAGATTTATGCGAAGGACTAGATACTTATCATTCAAAACTTGATTTGCGGTAGGAATGAACAATAGTGAAAAAATAAGCTGGAGCAGAGATGATATATTTTGACTTAATGCAAGAATCTGTGCCATGTACAATTAGGAAAAGTGGAAAGTAAGTTGAATGTCATCAACTTATCAATTTTAGATCCTGGGATTTTCCCCAAGTATTTGTTGACAGTTACATAATGAGGAAAGGAATCTTTTATGAACTTTAGATCTGCTAATATAAGAGATAGTACATCGACCACTGAAGGACTTATGATGCTCATATAAGATTTATGCTGGGTTTTGATGCTTGAGGGAAAAGGGGACTTTGGTAAATCTTGTGAGTTGAACTTCTAGACATGGAATTTTTTAGGAATACCAGGCTGAGCTATTGACAGTTTGTTTTCTAGTTTGACTTAGATGAGATATAAATTACTTATACTATAATTAAAGAAAGAATGAGTTAGTTGAAGATCATTTCTAGACGAGTAGAAAAGGAGAAATAGAATTTTTTTAGTTTATGAAAGAATTGGCTGAATTGAGTAGAAAAGGAGAAAAATAATTTGTTTAGTTCATGAAAGAGAATTGGTTGAATTGAGTTGTACAGCTATAACATAATTAAAAGAAACAGTGAGTTAGTTGAAGATCATTTCTAGATGAGTAGAAAAGGAGAAGCAGAATTTGTTTAGTTTATGAAAGAGATTTGGTTGAATTGAGTAGAAAAGGAGAAATATAATTTGTTTAGTTTATGAAAGAGAATTGGTTGAATTGAGTTGTACAGGTGTAGAGAAAAGTTTGTCAAGGTACTTGATATCATATAATGGGCTCATGGCTTTATTATACTCCAGACTTATTATAAGTTCTGCATGCACCGAATTTGTAAGATACTATTCTTTGTTACTGCCATTTCTAAAGCAGGTGTCTTTTTTTTTTTTTCCGTTCATAGTGTTAGTGATTTTGTGTGTAAATGCATGCTGGTGCCTAAATAATTTTGAAGTATCATTGGCACAGTTAAATATTTAAATAGTTTGAAATGTGTAGGCTGTTGCTAAGACTATTTTGTCATACCTCAATATGAGGTTGGCGTTATTTGCAGATTCGGCATAATTTAGAATTGTTTAATGTTGGTTCTGTTTGACAGAAGAAAATGCACATGTGATTTATGCTTTTACCATCTAAATTGTTTAACGGACATTGGGGTTTTCAAGATTTTTTACATGTTTTCCAAATTGTTTTTTCTTTTGTTTGTTGTTGCAGTTGTTTGCTGGCAACGATGCTGATGAATTTAGTGCAGTTTTAAATTGTGGAGTCACTCCAAAGATATTGATCACCACTTGCCGTTTTCATTCTTCTGTATGTTTGCCATTCTTCCTTTCCTATTATCTTTTCTGCTTTGCGTTCTTGTCTCAGTATTTTATCTCTCTTCGGAATCTGTTTACTTTCTTCAATATGCTATTCTATATTTGCCAGAATATTTTCAACATGCTAAAGTTATCTATTTACCTTCATTCGGTTCTAGAGAGGTCTTGCCTTCATTGAAGAGCTGAAATCAGTGATCCCTAATGCCCATGACTATGCCAGAGGAACATATGACCTGAAAAAGGTACCATTTGTATGTTCCTCTCATTTTAGTTTGTTAGTTCCTTTTAGCACAGCTTATAGCTTATGAGTTTGGTACTTACTAGCAGATTGTGGAATATGCAAAGAGAAAGGACTTTACGGCCATTATAAATGTCCATACAAATCGAAGAGAACCAGGTAAATGTTTACTTAATGGTCGGCCAGGCAAAAAAATATTCTCTACTAAGGATGTGATCTTTCTATTTTGGTTTGCAGATGCACTAGTAATAATTAACTTTCCTGATGGACTAACTGCACATTTAAACTATTTAAAATTTTCTGGCTTTTGCAGATGGATTGTATATCATTAAGTTACCAGATGGACCAACTGCACATTTCAAACTGTCTAATCTTGTCCTGCGCAAGGATATCAAGGTACTTTCTGTCTTTTCCTAGCGTTCTATTTTATGTTTAGTCACAGGTTTGCTTGTATGAACATGTGTTATAACAACTGCTGATTTCATTCACTACACAAGCTGAATATTCATTCTCTTGATTTTTCTGACTAGTATTTTGGAAAAGTTCTGTGCATTTTAAGTCATCCAAATTTTGTTGGCCCTTCACCGAGACATCGTAATTCTTGGCTTTAAACATGTATGCATCTTGAGACGTGTTGTTGTAGTTTGTTAAGAGTTGTCATTATTTTTATTATCTATGTGGTTCTCCAAGTCAAGATGACATTAAGGTCCTTATAAGCTAAACTTATACAATATTTGGTATGCAAACTAAAAACACGAAGTTTATTTATATACTGATTACTGAAATTGTTTACCAGCAAATTCTTAAGTTCGGATTCTAGAGTTTTGAATTTTAAGTAGGTAAGGTCTACAATAGCATTTTTCTTCACTAGAGACAAACAAATGACTTTTTTTTTTTCCTGGGCTAATATGTCTCTGGTGTTGTAAAGTTCACCAATAATAGTTGGTTTACACTTTTGGACTACATGTTCCTCTGTAACTAACCTTGAGTATGTTCTTAATCATACCTTCGCTCTTGTACCTCCTTTTTTATTATTGGTTGGTGTAGTATGTCTGGTTAGTAATTTCATTTGACACAAGCAGTAAGACTTGCATAAAGTTAATTTGCTTCAAAAGAGTACATTGAAGGCCAAACTTTGATTCAATCAGGGTGCAAATACGATCTCCTCTTTTCTAGTTCTTTAATTTTAATTTTCGTATAAACATTAGGAAAAGTAGGATTCCCTGGTGCCTTTTTACATTTTCTTTTTCATGACTTAGTTTTGCTGAATGTTAGCAAGTGAATGTAATTCACTTCCAAAAGTTGGTGAAGTGATTTCACTTGCACTTCTTACATCTTCCATCCACACTCAAAACTTGCTTCTTGCTTCTCTCCTTCCAAAAAATGTTTCCGGTTCAGTGGAATCGATGCTGAAAAGAATGGTAGCTTGAAATGCAGATTGGGCAAAGAAATAAAATATTAATGCCAAATTTTCTCTGAATTTTTTATTTCTGGATTTCGTAATAGTTTGTTTGCATAGTCTTGGTGTTTTTGTAGTATAAAGCTATCTGTTCTCTTTTTCCATCTTTTGGCTAAACATGCAGAATCATGGAAATCCTACAAGTCATAAGCCTGAGTTAGTGTTAAACAACTTCACGACACGCCTTGGCAATCGAATTGGAAGGTGATTCTGAGAACTTCTAGTCGGCAGTTTAATGTTTTATTTGTTATAACAATATTTTCTTGTATATATGTTTTTTTCTTTGCTTTGTTTTCGTGTTCTTTGGTAACTGTTTCTATTTTGATCTTTTTTCTTCTTGTAGGTTAATACAGTCACTTTTTCCTCAAGAACCTGATTTCCGTGGTCGTCGAGTTGTTACCTTTCATAACCAGCGAGATTTCATATTTTTCCGGCATCATAGGTAAGTTTACTTGCTATTACTATATCTTAATCAAATTACTTTTCAGGGAAAGTGCTAGCATCATTTTTGAACTTTGGTATAGTTTCTAATGATTGTTAAAAGCAGTTGACAGAAAAGATTCTTTAGATAGTATGGCCTCTTTGTCAAAGCTTCTTACTATTGTTGCTTAGAAACTCTCATGGCAAATGAATACTTGCATGATGAATATGCTAGGACTCAGATTACGTATTTGTTTTCTTTAGCTTTTAATTTTAAGATTAGTTAAGAGTTAAGCTCTTTCCGTAATAATTAAGAACCTGGACCAAAATCTAGGTGGAAGAATCTCCATAAAATGATCTATGGAATAAATGTACCAATTTGTCTTTGGTACCATTTTCTTTTGCTAAACTCTCCTCTAAAGGACATCTTGCCTTTTCTATGGTGAAGATGCTGCTGTGAGGAAAAGATTGTCCTTATACCATGGCATTAAACTAGTTTAACCATCCATTGATTCTTCAAACTTATCATACAAAAGGTTTGTTTAATAGTTGAATGCTAAGATAATATTAATATAGGGAAACAACAGTTCTGGCAGAAACTAGGATAGCTATATCAGGACGTTATCCTTGGTGCTGGTCTAGAAAATTGACAGATCAGTCAGCCAGAACTCTTGGGTTTTGAGAAAACCTTGCACTTAATTAGCCTAGTTGGCTTGGGTAGGTTTGAATGGTCTGCGTCTATTTCACGAATATGTAACAAAGTTCAACTAGCTTGACTTAGAATTAGTTGTCTCTTAACACCAAATTACAAAGGCAGTTTCCCAGGCAGTTTATTCTGTCATTTAAATCTTTACATGCCAAATTCTTAGTCTAGTCAGCCCTGCTTTGCTGTTCTAATAAACAAAGATAAACATTAAAGGCAACTATTGCCCTCACATCTACCATAATGGAGCATAGTGTTCTAAATAGTGGCTGCTGTGGCCGCTATAGCGGGATAAAATGCGGGTCTAACTTAAATCTCAATTTTTTGAAGATTCAATTGGTCGGTTAAGTCCTAAAATCACTAAAATTTTTAAAATATTATCCTAATAGAAGAAATAAAGTACTTATTGGATACCGGAGGAACTATTTAGTTATATTTATTACGAGAAACTAAGGTTGAAGGTGCCGCCCCGTGCCGTACGGCACGGGGCGTGCCGTACCGTGCCCCCTTCTTGGGGGCACGGTACAGGGGGGGTCTCGGACCCCCCCTGGGTGCCGCGGCACAAGCCGCGTGCCGCTCGAGACAAAGCGGCACGCGGCCATGTGCCGCGTGCCGGCCTTTTTTTTTTTTTAATAGTTTTTTGGCTTTTTTTTGTTTTTGGTTTTGTCTCTTTTTTTTTTGTTCTCTGGGATACAGAGCCTTCGCCCGGCCATCTATATTGCCTTTTGTTCACTTTTCTTTTATTTTTTTGACATTGTGTTGTCTTTTTGACAACTTTTTTTTTTTCTTTTTGGCTGATGCCTTTTTTTTTTTTGCCTTTTGGCTTTTTCTTTTGACTTTTTCTTTTGTCTTTTGTTAAATTAAAAATTATAATTTAACTTCTTATTTAACAATATAAAAGTAAATTTTTAATTGATAAATCCGATCCATACCGAGCCCTCCGCTTCCACCACAGACATCCATTTTTTCTTCGCAAATTATTTTGTCAAAATTTGTCGCACTGTGAAGTTTTCGATGAATCAGAGGAACAAAAATTGATCTCCTAAACAAATTTTGATTAGATATTTTTTAAAAGAATAAAAAAAATATGGATGTAATTGCGGTACTATTCTCGTTGTTCTAGTTATTATATACTTCCTAATCGAATCAATATATAGATTTTGAAACGTTTTTAGAAAAAATAAAATTTTCTATCATTTTATCTGTTATAATTTTTTAAATTATAAAAAAATTAAAAACAAAAGAATTTTCAATTGTTACAGCAAGTATAGTTGTACTTTTCAAATAAAAAAAAATAAAAACAAAAGAATTTTAAATTATATTCTACATCAGGTATAGTTGTACTTTATATACAAAATGCTTACATGCATGTTAATTGATGAGTACAATAAGCTATACATAGCAAAAATTAATAATAACTTGCCTAAATCTTTCAAAATAACATTATAAAAGCTTACTGGAACCAAAAAAACTTAAATAAATTCGTGCCAAAGCGTGCCAGTAGGAGGTCGTGCGTATCTGTCGGCACGCAAGCGTGCCACGTGTCGGCACGCAAGCGTGCCCGTGCCGTACTGTGCCAAGGACGTAGCGGCATGCCCCCGTGCCACGACACTTTAAACCTTGCGAGAAACAAATGAAAAAAAAATTATAATTTTATTCGTGTGGGGAGAGAAGCAATATGACAACAACACAAGTTTATCGGTCGCCATTAAGGATCACTGCGGTTATGAAGGATCACTATACTAAGTAGAAAAACTACTTGAAATATAAATGTAGAGAAATTAAGACCGTTATACTTTTATATTTGGAACCAAGGGTTCAAGTGCCGCGGCACGGCGTTGTGCCGGAAACTTGCCGGCAGGGTGCGTGCCAGGCCATGCCGATGCGCGCCGGTCACAAAAAATTTGTGTGCCGACATATTATAGCATGAAATATTTATTTTCTTTAGCAACAAAATATTCTAATTGCTTATTATGTACTTTTATCAAATCTTTTGAACTTTATTGAGAAAATTACTTACTAATTTAAAGAATAGAGGGTTTTGAGTTGTGCTATCGGTACGGGGGCTGTATCGTGCCGATATCTTGTTGGCACGATGTGGCACGGTAGATATGGCCCGTGCCGATGGGCACTTAGATCCTTGTTTGGAACTAATAGGTTATTGATGTCATTTTAAATACAAATGCGTTAAGAATATAAGCATTTAAATAATTTATTATGAATCCCGCTATGGGTTTATAGCAGCCTCTATGGCGCCCGCTATCCGCTATTTGCTTTGATACCCTCCAACGCTATGTACTTGCTATCAGCTATTTACAACCTTGATGGAGCCGGGCATTGTTCCTTGGAAATTGAAGTATGAAGTATAGCATTGTTAGCTTCAATTGGTCGCTTATCTAGAAGTTGCACTTACGTTCTCAATTTATGTTTTGTGTGAAACTTTCTAACTAAAACCAATCATTTTGTTTTAGATCAGTATTTCTTCAAATCCGAAACTCATCCAAAACAAAGATAAGTCTGATTTAGTTACCGTAAGTCAAAAGAATGTTTACTGCTGGAATTATTGTGGGACAAATTTTGTTCATCTAGAAATTTTGTATATTACATATTTTATTGTACTTTAATATCTTTGATAGATCATAGCGTCAAATTTAGACATGTTCACTATGTCGAACTGTTTAGATTGAGTATATTTTCTAATTTCTCTCTTTATTTGGGTCCCTTTGACATATTCTAATACTTCTGGACTAACTGCCTAAAATGAAAAGCGAAACTGCAGAAATTGCCAAAATTACTGAGACAGAATTTCTTGGAGCACTACTCAAATACCAAAACTTGAGTGCTGTTACAGTATTAACATATTATTTGAAATCCTCTAAACTTTCAAGTTAAAAATCAAACTCTGTATTTATCCAAAATCAGTTTGAATTAACTTGCAAACTAAGTAATTAATTTGGTTGTGGTCCCAACTCCCAAAAGACGTAACCGGTCCTCTTAGCATGCCGGTTGAGAACAGGACTCTACAGAAAAGCTAGACGCCATGTCTAAAGGATGGTCTGTAGATGTTTGGCTAGCTTCCTTCTTTGTTTCATATTTTCTGGGCTTAACTAACATTATTTTAGTTTTTGTCTTTGGTAAGATCTAGTTTATTAAGGTCATGGAGTTCATATCTAGTGCAACATTCATCTCTGGTCTGCCTAATTTTAGAGTCTAATGCTCAGATCAGTGTTTTGGAAATGCTGTTTCATCTTTTTTTGATAGGTTTGCAACCTTTTGTAATTTATTGCTAATTCTTTTTGTTAAATGTGGATTAGATACATCTTTGACGCCAAAGAGAAAAAGGAGGACTCAAAAGGTAAAGCTACCCAGGCTGCTAAAGGCAAGAATTTACCTGAAAAGAAAGTGATTGCTCGGCTTCAGGTATGAACTAGCAGTACCTTAGAGCCTCTTTGACAGCTGCCTTGTATCTCCTGTTCTAAACATTAACAGCTTAGCAGATAAAAATACATTCTCTCTACTTTCCTTTCATCATTCTTACAAAGGACGAACATGCTTAGATTTGACATTGATTTTGTATGCCTCGAGTATAACTGTATAACATGTGTAGGGCAGAGAGTGGAAGAGATGAAATATAGCATGTATTGCTGCATGCTTGCAACTCTGACGACAAGCACTCCTGAAAAGTTAACCTCTCATTTTCTTATATCGTAATGGTTGTTCATCTCTAACAATTCTCCAATTTCTGTAGCTTATCCACAAGAATAAAGTAGAGATTCTTGTGTTGAGATGCAGAAATGTACCTCAGATAAAACTACTTTTATGATTTGAAGGCCATGCTGAATCCTCAATTTGAAAAATAATGAAAACGGTAGAGCTATTTAAGAGTGGTAAATATTGGACAACTAATTTCAGAATGTGCTGTAAATTCATAATAAAATATCACAATTCTTCCCCTCATCCTACAGCATAGTTCTTTTCGGTGCAAATTTTTATCTCTAGGTTATCCCACTTCTCCAAGTATAACCAGATCACTAAGAACCAAGACCCCTTGCTATTTCCTTTGTATGCCTACTGTTTCACATTCACTTGATGCAGGAGTGTGGTCCTCGATTTACATTGAAGTTAATCAGTTTGCAGCATGGAACATTTGATACAAAAGGTGGAGAACATGAATGGGTCCATAAGGTATTGACCTCGCTTTGTTAAACAATTAATAGCCCTTTCTAAAGATCTCATATTCATCTAACTCTTTATTTCCTCTTTGATTAGCCTGAGATGGATACAAGCAGGAGGAGATTTTTCTTGTAGCTTGGAGGTTTTGCTGGAGTCTTGCGGAAATATTCTTTTGGTAAAGGCTGTCGTGGAAGAGTATTTATAACTTGCGGCTGGTCGTATCTTGCCACATTTATATAGCGCCCTTTTTTTTTAATTTTTTTTTTTTTTTTTTAATAACAATCTGTTGTTTAGAAAATCTTTTCTATGTTCAGAATTTCTTTTTGGGCCTTTCCTGGTGGGAATTTTGACTGTGATCCTGCTTTTGTGGCGCAAATCTGACAAATTTGATGCACCCACCTTATATATTATCATCTAACAAATTCATACTTAATGTAACTTCAGTAGCAGGTGGGGAGGAGCTAGCATTTTTATCCCGACAAAAGGTTGTTAGCAGTGCGATGTTAGCGATATCCACTTTTGTTCTTCGATGATGACCTGTATGCTGTATTTTCCGAAAACTTAACCCTATTTGCAAGATCTGTGCTTATCATGCATTTTGTGAGAAGAGTGTTTGCAAGCTCTGGGTGTTTTTGTTGGGAGATTTGGTTACTGGGAATTTTTTTTGAGTATGAATTGCTTGATTGCTTGCATTTCTTATTCTGTTACAGACAATTTCTTTTCTTGTTTCTGTTTGGTCTGAACCATATATCAAGAGTTGCAAAAGTTGCTTACCTGTAGGCATACAAAATGATCCGGGTTGTGGTTTCGCTAGCCTGGTACTTGTGAGTCTGAACTCGACGAGGATTAAGGGCTTAAAGAGGGGGAGAATATTAGATCCTGGATGGTTCTATATATAAATATATAATAGGGCTAAAACTTTTAATCCGATTATAGCATTTTGGGCGGTGGTTAGGCTCAAGAGCTTAAGAGAGTTGAGCATGCGAGAGCTATAGTCTTAGGATGGATGACTCTCGAGGAAGTTGGGGTGTTACGGTTTACGATCCGCCCTAAATGGGGGTTGTTTGTGAGGGCCAAAATTAAAGCAAAAAAATAATCCCTCCTGATGCGTCTAGATCAGATATATATAAAAATTAATTCGCCTCAACTTTGTGGGGTGATATGGGAATGTTCATTGCAGTGTGCCAGAAACGAAACTGTTCCTGGGCCCTGGTAACATTATTTGGATTGTTTGTACTAACCACAAATTTAAAAGCTGGAGTTAATAGACAGAGCAATCAGTTTACTTCGGGGTATGTTTATTTCACCGAAAATGAATAAGAGCGAAGAGATTTTCAGTTGTAAATGTTCACTTGTCATGCCCCGAGTCCCACAGTGGAAGCTCACGGGAGCGTCAATAGATCCGCTGAACGGACGAAGTTTTCTTTGTTCGAACGCAACGGTAATATAGAAAATGCACGAGGTCAAAAATGAGGAGTTTCCATAATACCAGGATCAAGACGAAGTACAAAATAATCAACATCAATAACACATTATGTATCAGAGCATAATACTAAACTAACTTACAATACATCATGTACTACACCAAGAGACCCTGTCCCACGCCGGTACAAGAGTGTATTTGGCAACTTAATCCATTAAATTTGTCTAATTACCATTTAGTCCTTCTTATGCACTAGAAGTCTCATATGTCCGTTTTCGCATCAATTTCACGCCAAAACGGATACGCCTCAAATTCACTCTCACACTCACGCGCACATACATAGCAAAAGTCCGTATCTGACATCCGTTTTTGCGTCAATTTCATGCCAAAACGGATTCCACCCTCGCGCTCACGCGCGCACAAGGAACAAAAGGTTCTATATTTGCAGTCTAGTCCTCCGTAAAAGGAAATTCAACACTCTTCATTTATTTCGATTTAGTAAGGTTCTATGTTTAGTGTTTCCGTAAAAGGTTCTATGTTCGCGTCGACACGTTCTCACCTCCTTTAAACCTCGCGCTCACGCGCTAACCAACATCCACACTACATCTAACTGGTAAAATCAATATTCTACATTTCTGTTGTTTGGTTCACAATAATATGAATTTGGTCGTAACTCAAACTTTCCAAATTACTATAAATGAATTCAGTCCACTCCAGACCGAAATTTATTACTTAAAAAAGAGCGAAGAAAATATTAATAAAATATTAACGAGTGGGGTTTCAACCAAAAAGTTGGAAGCTTCAAATTTTACCTCATTAACCTTTTGCAAATAAACAGCAGAACTGGAAAAACTTTCGTTCTACGGCTCCAGAAACAAACAATAAGAGAAGAATATTTTACTTAAAACTCTAGTTCAACTAAAAGTATACTTTAACCTGACCTTTTATTTCAGTGGAGGGTAAACAGATACATAGTGACTGCGAGCTTCAATTGCGACTCGGCTCAACCCAGAAACTTTTGCCGATACCATTTCGGCCCATCGGGTGGCCTGGCCCATTCTGACCGCGCTCTCGGATCCTTAAATATGGAGGCCTATTTTGACTTGGCCCATTAATTTTCTCCAACACAATTCCAACTTGTTTTTCTTTGTATATGTATCACCTTTTCCAGTCAGGTTCCATTTTGAGATCCCAATTTGACAAAGTGTGATAGGAAAATAATTCGTTTGTTTAATTTTGCATAGTGATATCATGTTGCATATGTCGCAATTAGTCGATTAAAATTTTCTATAGTGCCACCAGAGAGCTGCGGGCCTCGGTACCAAACGCGCCCTTAATTATAAGTCGGTAAAAATGTACGAAGATCCTTTCATCTGTAGGCTATTTTTACTACAACAATACCATTAAAAAAGTAATAACAAAAATACACCAACAACACCAAATAAGGCCTAAGAGTCACACCCTTTGTTTTTTTTCTTGGATGATTTGTTGCACAAAATTTCCACAAGCTATTAATCTTTAGACTAAAATACAAAAACCCGTCATGCAAATATCCGTTCTTTCACTCATTCTGGCTAAAATTCTAAATTTTGCCCCCTTAGAATTTCAGAAATATTTTTAGGAGATTATGACGTTAATGTACAGGATAATATGACCAAATTGCCCTTAATTATTCTATAAGAAAAAAATAATTTTTAATATATTTTTGTCATTTTTAAGAATATTTCTGGTATAAACTATAAAAAATGGATGGAATGGTGATGAAACCCTCACTAAATGCATCCACTTGAAATTTTGAGAGAATAAACTATTCTCGAAAGTTATAAAGTAAAAAGTAAAAAAAAGTGAATATTACATTAGCCTGCTCTATTTTAAAACCTTTTGAGCTATTTATCTTTAAAAAATTCTGCAAGTAAGATGACTAAGAACCTGTATCATTGATTGGTAGTTAAGAAAACAAATCAATCAGGAGAAAAATAATTAGGTGTAACCAACAAATAATTAAATCAAATGAATTATGAGTAATTACTTGATCTTAGATTTCATAGGAAGAGGTATACACTGATTCTCATGTTTTGAGATATTATTGGAGCATAACATATTTGAAGCTACCATAATTAATCATCTAAAATTAATCATTAGCTATAGAATTATTTAAGCTATTAAATTATCTAATTCCAATCATTATGTATCCAAGTAATTTATGCATTAATATGTGACATATATACCTTTTGCTATACATATCCAAAGTTTGGAGAATATGGAAAGGGACACGTGGCATGAAACTATGAAGTGAACTTTATATGAAACAGTATAAATCAATCAAAGGTTTAAGCATTGATTGGGCAATGTAATCATTGTTGAAAACTAGGATTTTTTTTTTAAAATTTTTTTTTGGAGTTGACACATAAAACACATACAAAATTAAGAAATTACATATTTATTCATCTACATTTGGTATTAGCTTATTTATTCTTTAAATTCCACTAACACATTTGCTGTATATGCCACATTACATTAGGTAGTAATTTTGGTCATTTCAATGTGGAGCCATTTTACTCAAATTTCATTCTAGTTGAAAAATATGAGAATTGATATGTGAGAGCATTTATTTACTATTGCTAAAAAAATAATTTAAAAATATCCCAATAAAATAAGAATGTTGCTTATTTACTCCTCGAAACTTTAACAAGCTTTGAAAATTTAAAAAATTCATATCTTGATTGATTAAACAACATATTTTACTTAAAAAGCATTTTTATCCTTACCGACTTTATTCGCTCCAGCTAAGTCTAATGGCTTTTGATCAAACCGAATTGGGTGAATCCATGATCAGCTTTGAATTGGTTGTATCTATGATCAAACTTGATCTGATGGTTATTGTGTTATCTAATTTGACGAAATTCATCTCAGTTTGTTTTTGAAAAGCAAAGAAGAGAGATCTTTTAGTCATATTAGGATAACAAATAATAAACATAGGAGAGAGAGAGAGAGAGAGAGAGAGAGAGAGTGGCTACTATACTATCAATAGAAGCAAACATTTGGTGCTATTGAGTTTTTCGCTGTCAGATCTACCTCTTTGATCATTTTTATCCGTTTGATCATACTATTCAACCAACCACTCACACAACCCTAAGTGACCACTATCATCCTAATTGAAATCCCTTTATCCAAGGGCCAAAAACCTACAAGCACTAATGATTTGGGTACTTTTAAAAGTATAGGAGCTCAACTCTCTCTCTCTCTCTCTCTCTTTATATATATACTGGAATATTAAGAAAATTTGTGAGAAATTTATATGCTTTCTTGAGATAAACAAAACCACATTCTCTATTAATTCATTAATTCTAAAAGGTCTTGAATGGTGAAATATAGACTTGTTCGCATTAACGCAACAAGTTTCCACAGAAAGGGTACATTCCAATCTTTTCCTGTGCCCTACAAATTCAACAATAAAAAATATTGTTCTAATATTAAACCATAAGGGCAAACTTGTCATTATACCAAAATATAATGAGTAAGTTTTACAATATATTTTCAATTTTTAAAAGTTCACATAGATATATAAGATGCTTAAAAGTTCAGAGAAATAAATATGCAAATTCCCACACTTTGTAGAGGAGATATATGCAATTATTCCGAAGGAAAAGAAATGTTTAAGTTCTTACAATATCAAAAATGTGTTAACAACTTTGAAAACTAAAACAATTTTCACTATATAGCATTCCACTATATACACCTCAAGAATTTATAAAACATCGTCATATGAATATCAAGATTTCTTTACCGGCTCTTTATTTGCCGACGTTTTTTCAGACATTTTCTTATGTGACAGTAGACTAATTTAGAAGAATTGTTAATTACTAAAAAAAAGTATTTTAAATTATGTACATACATATTTTGCAATGATAGCCTAAGAAAGAGGAAAATTTTCAATGAAAGATCCTTAATTTGTTTGTCTAAAATGACCACTAATTGTCAAATTTGCCACTCTTAATTACATATTTAATTTCTCATCTACTTTTAAAGAGAGAGAGAGAGAGAGAGAGAGAGAGAGAGAGAGGAAGATTCCTTGGTTGGTGGATGATGCTTTAGTTGTTCATGTGGATGTCCTTATTTTAGTTCCATTTATTATTATTATTATTATTATCATTAATTGTTAAAAAAGCTTTAATTTCCTTTAATTATGGCTCAATAATATGCTTTTAAATTTTTTTAGGGATAACTTCATATGTATCCTTACAGAATTTTTAATTTACTGGTTTATTCCTTCAAATTTTTAATTGCTAAATATATTTCTCTAAATCTTCAAAGATAGAAATATATCCCTGCAGGTTGATTATCACCATTAGTTAACCATTAAATTTTTACCACCGAGACAATTATGGTCTTGTTAAAAAAAAAAGGTTCTTCTAAATTTTTTATATTTTATAATTTGTGGTTGGCAAAAAAGTTACAATAAAAATGCTAGAATTGATAAATGAATTTAAATCTAGGCGTATAGAAACAAACACAGATTAATATAGGACACGACACATCTCAGACACTACGATTCAGCTACTTCCAAAAAAATGTCAACACACTGAAACGAATTAGACACTATTAACAAAGTATAATATTAATAATATAATAATATATGTATTTATTATATATAAAATATTAATTTTATTAAAATATTGTTATATTTCTTATATGAATAAAAATTAATAAAATTTTTATTGACATTATTATATTTTTTAAAAAAGAATTTTTCGGCGTTCAAAAAGAGTTCGTATCTATTCATTAAAAATTCTGAATATTTATCATCTTAATAACATTATATATGCATAAAAAAATTTAAAAAATATATATTATAAAGGGGATGCTCCGTGAATGTGTGTCGAGCGAGCTTTCATGGAATGTTTGTGTCAGACATGAGTCTGACACAAACACCCGTATACCCGACACGGACATGCATGTGTTCGACATAAATATGCGAGACCTATTGCCACATCTGTGATACATAGCTTTATATATATGTGTGTATGTGTAGAAATCGAATGCGGGGCGATACTGACCGAATCAAAGCATTGACCAAGTTAGGTTCCACTTTGATACGCAAGTCGGCTCCTAGGAAGACCCTTAAATGCGCCACTAGCGGACCAAGCGATTCTGTTGAGGAGGAATTGGCTCAACTAGGTTCTTTTGCAACTATTCATAATTGGCCTAAAAACAAACTTGGCTAAACGAGCCGAGTTGTTTATGTTTATCAAGAGAACAGAATTACAAATGCTGTTACAGAAACACAATCTACTCCTATAAAAACTACTTAACCGTGCTCTTAAATAAACTCTTAAAAAGGAAACTAACAAGACAAATATATGGATTATCTCTAGAAAACTGTAAATGCTGAAAAGAAAAGAATTGAAACTTGTTGTGGTCTCTTGCTCGTGTGAAGGGTCCTTTTCACAGGCGCATTTTTTTTTCTATTTATAGCAATATCTTCTCCCATTTGCAGTTATTGGGCTAATCCCATCATGGTGATTTCTTTGGCCGTGTTCCTATTTTTTCTGATTATATTTTGCCTGACCTCTTGCTGGCCACTAAGCCCTTTCTTCACGTTTTTTTCGATTGCTCCAGCCTAAACCGCCTTTCCAGATTATATTTCGCCTTTTTGTCTTGCTCCTGTCATTTACTTATGTGGCTCGAACTGCTCTACCACGTGGGGCTATTTTTATGGCACCAACAATATCTAAGAGTAGAATTGTTATTTTGTAGAAGAAAGATTACATTTAACCGGTAAGCAAACAGAGAATAATATATTCACAAGCTATATGTGTATTAAAACTTTATAGGGATCAATATGAAATTTTAAATCTTTATAGGGATGCAATTAACCTTACCTTTTTGGGTCTTTTTTTTTTTTTTCCAATATATTCGAATGCAAACGAATGGTATGGCATGCAAGTCCAGCCACAAAGTACGTACTTGTAGTAGGTTTTATAAATATGAAATGTGCAAATAGGAGAATCTTTGTTTCTGGGGCTGTGATTGGAAGTTCATTAATTTAATTTAATTTAATTTTATTCTCTTTAGGAGATGTGTGATTTGAAGTTTAAACGACCGCATCTCTCTCTCTTGGCCTGTACTATTTGGCTTCCTTTCACATGTGAAAGGAAGCTAATTAAGCAGCAAGAATCTTGGTTTGGTTCCCCTTAATATTTTTGAAGGTCATTGTACAATATCTATATATTTATTTATATCATGTTTGAGTATGATTACGATCACCCATATTATTATTATCAAAGTGGTAGTTATATCACATTTTTGGACTTAATTCTATTTCAAAATATGTACTTTTTGATTGTTGCATTCAGTTTTACAATCCAATTTAATAAATTACACATTAATGTGTTGCTGATCATGCTGTAGCAATGTGACATCTTAATTGTTGTGATATTATGAGTCATAATAATGCTATATCTCCATTCATTCAAGAAACTTGGAGTATAGGACTTCATGCTGGATCGTTGACGCTAATCATTAATCCAAAATTTATGCTCGAGCTATTAGAAATGCGCAACTAATTCACTAAAAACGTAAAGAACGGTGCCCATGAGTTTTGATTGTGATTCGATCTAACTAATCTCACGCCACTTTGAACATGAATCGCTCTAACCCGACTTCTTGCGGTATTTCGAATATGACTTGACCCAACCTGGCCTTTCGCCACAGGGCAGGATACTAGGTCCTTTACGTCAACACTTAACTGCAACATTATAAAAAGTTTAGGTTAAAAATTACGTTAATTAAAGTTTGAAAACGAAAGTTTTAAGTTAGCTTTATTTATGTAACTTTCATTTGAAAGCGTTTACTTGGTTTCTAAAATAATTTAAATTACAAAAAAATAAGCACAAGAACCATCACATGCATGCTGTGCGAAAGCTAGATTATAATTAATCACCAACTACAATAGAAATGAATAAATTGATAAGTAAACTGCAATTGAAATGCAATAGATTTTTTGTCTCTTTTTACTTCTTTTTTTTTTGTTTTCCCTTTAAAACTATACTTATGCAACATTACATGCCCTAGACCTGTTGGGCAATTCTTAATTTGTTTCTATTTTAATTTGACCACAGTGAACTCTAGTGAAGCATTATCTGGCAGAGAAAAAAAAAAAAAATTGAAGCTCAAAAAGATAAAAAATATATAGAACTTATTTAAACTATGAATCATTTTGAATTGGCTATTCGACGTTTCAAAATTTTGATTTTACTATCAAATTTTTTTAATTTGTTTGATTTAGTCAGTCAATAGCACTTCGACTTTAAAATTTGAATGCATCATTGCATCATTTATGTTTACAGGTTTAATTAGTATACTTCATATGATAATTCTCATAATTATAGAATCATTAAAGTAAACAATTGGCTTAAATTTTGGAATTAGTTTAGATAATAAAGGATGAGAATAAAAGGTTGCTTTTGTCTCAGTAAATTACAATCACACCTATTTCTGGGGTGTATCGCTAGCATTTCTCATTTTGAAAAATACTGCCCACACTCCAAAATGAAGCGTAGATATTACATCCCTCTATCCTAGAATTTAGAGAACCCTTTGGATTTTTAGTATTATTGTAAAATGTATGAAATACTTGTTATTATGTTCTAAAAACTTAAACTATTAGAGAATATTATTTACATATTTTGCATTCAACAAACCCGTCCCCCTCTGAAATCTAGACTCAAGACATGGGGTTCATTAAATAAAATAAAATTAAATAATATTAGGAGTCTGGCGGGACTCGAACTCAGAATAACTTTTGTCTGATATCATGTAAAATATATGAAATAACTATTGTAGTATAAAATCTTAAACTATACAGAGAGAACAATATGATATACTTTATATTTAATAATTATAAGAAAAATTAAATAAATTTGACGGGTTCTTGTCCCTTGGATGAAGATGTGTAAGATGTACATTCTCTTTTGGGGTGTACGGTGGCAGTACTCTTATGTTTTTATGTTTGAGTTGAAACATCAATTTGATCCATTAAACAATCTCTCTCTCTCTTTCTCTCTCTCTCTCTCCTTTAATATTCACACATGGAAGATAAGTTAAATTGACTACTGAGAATACACCTAGATCTCTCACTCACTTTGTGCATGCAATAAATGGATAAGCTACTCAGCTGTTATATATATATGTATGGCATTTCATACTTTTATTAGTATATGCATGTGCCACCTCCTGAGTTCCCTCTCCCTCCTCTACACTTATATACCATATACTATATATATTATATATTGGATATATATATATATATATATATATATATATATATATATAGAGAGAGAGAGAGAGAGAGAGAGAGAGAGAGAGAGAGAGAGAGAGCTTGATTATGAGTATCTATTGCGTTTTGACTCCATTCAACTCCCCTCCAACATTGCATGAATCAGGGGGCGCTTCATTCCAAAACCAACTCCTCTTCATGCAAGTTTCTCATCTTCATCATGATCATACTAATATATAGATGCTCTCCTCACATGAACACCTCACATGGAGTCATGGTACAGAAGTATATAAACAAAAAAAAGAAGAAGTTAAAACATACTAAACTTATCTGAATTGTGAACTATTTTGAATCGACTACTCAACATCTCAAATTTTAATTAATTTTACTATCCAACTTTTTAGTTTATTTAATGTATCGTTTGTCTCTACAAATTTAATTAATATATTTTATATAATTCTCATAACTATAAATTCATTAAAGTAAGAAATTGACTTAAATTTTGAAGTCAAAGTGCTGTTAATTATCTCAAATCAAACAGATTAATTGAAGTATTAGATAGTAAAATCAAAATTTCGAAAGGTCGAATATATAGTAGATTTTAATGGGTGCAGATATTTATGGTGTTTAATGTGGCTTCAGATCAAAGTGTAAGGTAGAAGTAGGGATGCAAATGGATCCGAGTTAGTGGAGCTCATGCCCCGATCGATCCGCCTCGAAAGGGGCGGTAATTAAGTGGAGGCTAACAATAGAGAAACATGAAATCCGCCCTGAATCCGCCTTGATCAGCCAGGTAAACGGAGCAGGAGGTGGAAAACCCCTTTTTTTTTTGATCCGTCCTGATCCGCCAAAAAATTTGAAAAAAGTCACTTTAGTCCGATCCGCTGCAAATGGAGCAGCAAGTGGAGGCCAAAAATAAGATTAAAATTAATATGTCCCTATCGACTTGGGTAATAAATGAAGCGGGAAGTGGGGGACTCCTCCCGTCCTTGGATCTGCGCCGTTTGCATCCCTAGGTAGAGGTAATTGTGAGCTATATAAATACTTGGAAATAAAAATAATTTACTCATGACCGATTAATTAAATATTTGAGCACAGAAACCATTTTTGAGTTTATCCTGATGTCATGTTGAATTGATGAATAATGGGACCTGAAATTGAGAATGAGAAAACCGAAGAGCACATGTTTCATTTGAATCTTATTGTAAATTATTGTATTTACATATTGAAAAATTCAATTCTGAGAGGAGACATGTGAGATCACAAGAAGAGGGTATACATAGTGCTAAAAACCATAGAACATGGAAATTCTATCATCACTATTTATTTTTAATTTCTTTTAGGAGTTGTTCGTTTTGCAACTTATAATACCTTAGAAATTTTCTATTTTTCGGTTCAAGTTGGTGAGATTGTTTTTTTTTTTTACTGAGAGATAGATAGCACGCTATCTACTTCGTTTATTTCATTTAGAAATAAACTTAGCTGGAAATGTGAATCAACTAGGCTTCGAATTTGGGTCTCGAGTACTAACCACCAAATCTTTTGCCACTTGCTCTAGGGACGGTCGGTAGTCGGTGAGATTGTCACCATCTAACTCAACAGAGGTTCGGGTTTCAAAAAGTGATGAATTTATTTTGGATTAGTCCCAACCAGCTCGCTGTTCGCGAGTCATCTTGTGTTTCGCTTGAAATGACTTGAGATCGATCGTTCGTTTAATAAATGAGTCGAAAATGAGCTGAATTTTTCAGCTTGAAATGTTAACGAGCGCTTGATGCATATTTCTACTATTTAGGCCGACTCAAATAAAAAAAATTTATATTTTATAAATTTTAATTATTAGATAAAGATTCTAATTTTTAATTTTTCACCTAGTATAGTAGAACTGACAATTAATCTAACTTACTGTTCACGAGTCGTTTCGTATTCAGCTCGTTAATAAATAAGCTGAGTACAAGTTAAATATTTCTGCTTGATATTTTAATAGGCCAGCTCGTGTTTTGCTCATTAATAAACAAACAAATATGAACCGGTTCTAGCTCGCTTGTGTTCGATTTGTTGATCGAGACAGCCCTAATCCCAACTACTGGGCATACAACATTATCATATATTAAGAAGTTCTGTTCCTTAACCAAAAAAATACAAGTTTTTCAGTCCCTCCCTACTGAACTATATATATATTGTGATAAAAATCTTAAAGGTTTTTGCTACCGAACTCTATATGTGTGTGTATATATATATAGAATTAGGCTACTATATATACAATTAATAGTACCAAGTGCTTGGTGTTATTAGGTTTTTGGCTCTTGGATGAAAGAATGTGCGGTTAAAATGATAATGGTTTCCGGTTAGAATGATAGTGGTCTTTTAGGAGTGGCTAGTTGATGGAATAGTATAATCTAATGGATAGAAATGGTCAAAGAGGTAGATCTAACAGTTGAAAACTTATGAGTATAAAGGAATATATACTCATAAGAGTATAGTAGCCGAACTCTCTCTCTCTCTACTATATATACTCTTATGAGTATAGACTTCTTTGTACATAATTTTTCGGCCGTTAGATTTATTCCTTTGACCATTTTCACCTGTTAGATCATACTATTCAACCAACCACTCACTCAACTGTAGGGGATCACTATCATCCTAACCGCACATCCCTTCGTCCAACGCTCGAAAACTTATGAGTATAAAGAGATTTATACTCATGAAAGTATAGTAGTCCTAACCTATATGTATATAGATATATACATATATATATAGAGTCTGGCTACTATACTATCAATCGGACCAAGCATATAGTACTATCGAGTTTTTCGCCATTAGATCTACCATTTCGACTATTTCCACCCGTTAGATTATTTTATTCAACGAACCAACCACCCGTTATATTATACTATCAATTTTCGAATTGACGATCAGCTCCGTTAGATTTGATCTAGCGTATTTGAAATATTTAGAAAATAAATTTTATAATTTTTTGATATTATTTATATAATAATTGAAAGGGTTCAAAATCAATAATTTTTAATGGTTGATATGTGTCATTTGCAGTTTAATAGCATAAAAATATTCAAATCAGAAAAATTTTGATAATTTTCTTTATACTATCTAAACTAAGATTAATATTTTTGATTGAAAATTTTAGTATTATATCATAATATTTCGCGAGATTTTTATTTTTAACCGTTGATTTTGAGTCATTTCGATCACTAGGTAAATGATATCAAACAATTATAAAATTTATTTTCTAGATACTTCAAATACGCTTGATCGTATTTAACTGAGTCGATCGTCGATTTGAAAGTTTCTTATCAAAAACGGTTTAGAAATACAGTGACCGCCATACTCCTAATAGCACACAAGTTCTACTCTTATATAAATAAAAAGAGTTAATTGCAAACAGCTCCCTATAAAGATACCGAATTGCAAATATATCCCTACAAAGTTCAACTTTCTTATATTATTCTTGCAAAAGTTCTAATATTTTCAAATATGTCTCTGTCGTTAGGATCCGTTAGAAAAATTTAGTTAACCATCGGTAAAATATTTAACCATAATTAGTCAGTGAGATGAATTGATATTTTTATCCCTCTTATATCATACCTTCTTCTCTCAATCAAAACTCTAGCAATGGAAAATCTTCTTCTTCATCTTATTCTTCCTCTTCTTCTTCATCTCTCTTCTTCATGCTAGTTTTGAACTCGTAACTAGAATTTCTTCATGCCCATTCATCCATGACGCGTGTTATTTCGCCTATGTTAAATGTATGTTGCTTCACCATTCAATTTTCTCTATAAGTTTTTCTTATTTTGCTAAAAAAAAGTTTAGGAGAAAATGAGTGAGAAAAAAATGTTGCAACAATGGTGGGTTGGGTTGGGTTTTAAAGAGAAAGAAGATGAGAAAAAAAGATAACCATTGAAAACTTTTGGGGGAACATTTCTGCAAGATTATAGTAGTTTTAGCTTTTGAGGGGACATATTTGTGATGATAAAATTGACATTTTACTTATCTGCTGTTAGAATATAAACAGTTTTCTAACGGGTAAATTGCATTGTTACCCCCTAAACTTTTGGCAAAGTTTCACTTTACCCCTCGAACTCCTAAAATGGACATCTAACCCCCTAAACTCTAATATTTCGTTCATGTTACCCCTTCCGTTAGTTTTCCGTCAAGCTCCGTTAACCGGAAACTGACGGAAGGGGTAAAACGAATAAAATATTAGAGTTTAGGGTGTTAAATGTCTATTTTAGGAGTTTGGGGGGTTAAGTGAAACTCGACAAAAGTTCAGGAGGTAATTGTGCAATTTACTCAGTACGAGACTCTTGACTATAAATTATTTTATTATAATATGTTACTTATGCATTGACTACTAATCCTCAAGTTAGTGATAATGCTTAATTTTGAATTTATATATATTTTTATCCTAAAATAAATCATACCATAATTTATCCTACATTTTATTGTAATAAAATAAAAGTGGAAGAAATGAATTAGAGTGGCTTAAAGGTAAAAAAAGAACGATACTAACTATCTACGATACTTGAACACTCTACTATCCTGGTGTACTCGCTAATATGGTTGATTTACAATAGGTGCCCTCACTCGGATATAGAGATTTTAATTCTCAGTTATTTTTTTGTAGTACTCGTTTGTCCCGTTTATTTTTAGAAGCATTATTCTATAAAATATACTTAAATAAAATTTTTGTACTTCATTTCAGCCAATTAGAAATTTTTATATATAAAAATATAAAAATAATTTATAGTAAAAATTTGGGTAAATTGTATTGTTACCCCCTGAACTTTTGAAGAGTTTCACCTAACCCCCCAGACTCCTAAAATAAACATCTAACACTTTAAACTCTAATATTTCATTCGTTTTACCCCTTCCGTCAGTTTCCGGTTAACGGAGCTTAACGGAAAACTAACGGAAGGGGTAACATGAACGAAATATTAAAGTTTAGGGGGTTAGATGTCCATTTTAGGAGTTCGAGGGGTAAAGTGAAACTTCGCCAAAAGTTTAGGGGGTAACAATGCAATTTACCCGTTTTCTAACGGTAACAAAACAAAGAGACAAATATGAATATCACTGGACTTTTGCTGAAATAATATAAAAAAGTTGAGCTTTGTAGAGATATATTTGTAATTTGTTATATTTACAAAGAGCTGTATGCAATTAATCCTAAATAAAATTACAATAACATAAAAGTTTTTTGTATTATAAAAATGAAATATTTTTTAAGAAAATTAATAAAATGATTGTGAGGAAAATCAGGTGCGCCGTGCGGCGGGAAAGAAACCCACTACGTGCGGTGGTGATAAGACATTTTCTTTTTCTTTTTCTTTTTCAATTTTATTTTATTTTATTTTTTTTGGATTTTGTATTGAAAGGTAGTTGGAGCTCTGAAGATGCTTCTACCCCAAAACACATTATAATAAATAAATATTAATTTTACTATTCTTAATTATTTTTTATTTGTATCTCTGATTCCCATTTCCCCACCCATGTGCAAAGATGTGGCCTTTTTTTCTATGTTCTCTCAGTTGCTAAGCTTTTAAAATCTCATTTGAATGGATAGCTCACCTTTCAAAATAACTACCTTAATATATATTGATAAATATTATATATATATATATATATATATATNATAATTTATTTAGTATAATTATATATGCTTCTGCGCTTTCGTGAGTACGGAGACTTTTGTACTTTTAAATTATTTTTGACGATAGGGCATCCGATTTGATAATTGATTTCGTTAGAAATGATTTACAGTGTTGAAACTATTTAGAAATTAAATTTTATAATTTTTTTACTTTTTCACTTTATTATAAGGTTATCCAACCTATTTGTCAGAAGCGCTGGCGATATGTGGAGTTGTTTTAATTCTCACCACCTTAGCTTAGTAGTGTAATTTTTTTCCTTTCATTTTGAGATAACTATTTAATTATTTTTTTATAATAAAATATTCGAATTGGGGATTGATTTTGTTAAATATCATCTGAATATCACAAAATCTATTTTTAAAAAAAAATTTAATACTATTTGCTTAATGAACAAGTACTCTCAAAATGAGCAGCCCAAAATAAAATTCACGTAGAAAACAGTAATAAAAGACTTAAACTTTCTTTTGTTCTGTCGCATCAACTTTCTTGCTTCACTCTACAACATCAACTTTCTTCTGCTTCCCCATCTAATCCAAATTCTCTCTATCTATTCCAACATCCCACCATGTATCGACACATAATGCGTAATTTTTAGAAAAAAATCTAATACAGACAATATGTGTTATTAGCATACAAAATCTTATTTTTATTATTCAATAATTTGTACGCACTACAACAAAAAATAGTTTATAGCGACACTTTTAAATGTCGGTATAAGTCAAAAAAAATGTTGCTGGCTAAATTACTGACCCTTTTAAAAAGTGTTGCTATATGTGGAGTCGTTAGGTATATAGTGACAGTTGAAAAGTGTCGCTATAATTTAAAAGAGTGGTACTAATTTACTAATATTTATTTAAGTATCTAGTAACCACCGGAACTCTACTTTGTTGGCTGCGGTGGCGGAGGAGGACGAGAGGAAGGGATTTTCGTCTAGAATTTCAGTCGATTGAGTGAGAGGAGAAGAGAAAATGGTAATCGATTTTTTTTCCATTTTCTTTTTTTTTTTTCTGTTTGTAATCGGATCGAATGGGCTGGGTGGGGTGGGTTGAGTAGAATACCCTTTTATTTTTGGTTGGATTAGATTTTATATTTAGGCATTAGGAAGTTTTTTTTAAGTTTTGACATAAATATAATACTTACACAAAAGTGTCCCAAACATGTGTCCCTATAACCTAATTCTGTTGTAGTGATGTAGATAACAAAATATAAGAAGTTAAAAAGGTTCGAAATTATGTTAACCACTTATTAGACAAACCGAACATCTAAAAATGGCGCTCACTTTCTAAATAACTGCTTTCTCAAAAATAGCATTTCTGTATAGTCTTATTTTTTTAAAATACTTTTTTATAACTAAACATGCCCTTAATTAGGAGGATTGTAAAGAGATATTTGTAATAAAGTGGACATTGGCAAAAATTGAAGTAATTAAAGCTTTTGATGAACCACTTGAACCGAGTCCTACTTAATTATTCACTGAGTTACACATGATGTAACCACTCAATAATTTCCTTCTAAATAGTAAAAATTATCGAGTTACATATACGATAGGGGTACAAAATAGTAATATGGGGGAGTGTCTTAAAAATCAGGTCCAATTGATCGGACCGTGACCCAGTCCTTAGGTCAGTTTGGTTCTACCGATAAAATTGGAAAGGTGTAAAACACGTGTCAATACAACAAAAACGGTGTATAAAGATACTTTTAAATATCGGTACAAGTGAAAAAAATACTGCTGGCTTAAATTACCAACACTTTTTAGAAGTGTTGCTATATGTGGGGTCGCTATATGTGGGGCCGCTTTGATATTTGGCGTCCACTCCTCCAGTGACCTGTGGCGGAGGGACACACAGCGATCGTAGTACTCTACGGTCCCTGCGAGATCCTCGCAGTCGAGCTTCAGCTGCCGGAACCCTATCTCGTTGGCTACGGCGGCGGAGGAGGAAAAGAGGAGATAGTGATCAATTTTTTTATTTTCTTTTTCTTTTTCTCTTTGTAATCGGGATAAGCGGGTTGAATGAGGTTAGTTGGGTAGAAAATTTTTTAATTTTTGATTGGATTGAGCCTTATATTTAGGCTTTAGTAGAATTTTTTTTAAAATTTTGTCATAAATGGGACACTTGCACAAAAATATTGTTTTTTATTCCTATAACCTAATTCTATTGTAGTGTGTTGACTTGTTTGAACCGGTGGTTCAACTAGTAAATCAATGAATTGGCCTATAGTTTAATTGGATATATAGGTCCGGACAATTACTTACAATAGATTGTCGATCAGGCGTTTTAATAGATTCGGTTTAATTTTTCTTTTGAGAACTTCATAAAATAAATTTATTTATCTTCTTTATCTTTATTATTTTATACTTAAAAACTAAAAATTTATTGTTTAAAACATCACGCTGATGTCACTGATTCGACAGGTGAAACTATTATTGAACAGTGACATAGAAACTTCTGGAGTTTGTTTAACTGTAGGGCATTCTACTTTAGAGTACATACACTAATCGATTTTTATGATCAAAACTGCGCGAGTTTCGATTGAGTCAGTAAAAAATATTAAAGCTTACTTTCAAGTCGAATCGCATTTCGAGTCTTTGGACACTATTTGGGGGACATAAAAGTACCAGCTTAAGTTAACCCACAAGCATATGTATGGCTACAAGGATATATATATATATATATATAGAGTAGAGCTAGAATACTTGTAAAAGTATCACCTAAGTGATACTTGTGTGTTTTTAGCCCTTGGATGGAGAGATGTGAGGTTGAGATGATGGTGGTAGGTGGTGGTAGGTGGTGGTAGGTGGAATAGTGTTTGATCCAAAGGCTATTAGTAATCAAAAAGTAGATCCAATGGCTAAAAACACACAAGTATCACTTGGGTGATACTTGTAAAAGTATTCTAGGCCTACTCTATATATAT
>NC_033644.1:2137496-2161239 GCF_001540865.1 Ananas comosus | reverse complement strand
TATATATATATATATATATATAGAGTTGAGCTATGATACTTTTACAAGTATCATCATCATGGTGCTATTAGGTTTTAAGCCATTGGATCTACTTTTTGATTATTAATAGCCCTTGGATTAAACACTATTCCACCTACCACCACCTACCACCACCTACCACCATCATCTCAACCTCACATCTCTTCATCCAAGGGTTAAAAACACACAAGTATCACTCCCATGATACTTTTACAAGTATTCTAGCCCTACTCTATATATATATATATATATATATATATATTATTACGTCTCCCGTGCTTTTGAAAGTACGGAGGCCTCCGTACTTATAAGTTGTTTTCGATAATAGGACATTCAATTTGATGATCGGCTCCGTTAGACATAATATATGCTATTAGAACTATCATGAAACCAAATTTTATAATTTTTTGACATCAATTACCAAGCGATCACAGGGTCTCAAAAATAACTATTTTAACGGTCGATGTGGCATGTTTTTAATTTCAACAGTGTAGAAGCATCCAAATTATATGAAACTTTGATAAAAATTTCTACTTAATATCAAGAGTAAGAACAATACTTTCGATTTGAAATTTGAGTCATTTATTACTAGTTTTTATGAGATTTTTATTTTCAGCCGTTTATTTTGAGGCTGCTCGTTCACCAGTCAAACGAAGTCAAAAAATTATGAAATTTGGTTTCTAGATAGTTCCAATAGCGTAGATCATGTTTAACGAAACCGATCGCCGAATCAGACGTCCCATCATTGAAAACAACTTACAAGTATGAAAGCCTCCTTACTTTCGAAAGCATAGGAGCTTAGCTCTCTCTCTCTCTCTCTCTCTCTCTCTCTCTCTATATATATATATATATATATATATATGAAAGGGTGGGGACAAAGTAAATTCTAGGGTTTTGTTCTTAAAAGCTTATTTGTCAAAGGCTAATAGCAAAGTTCACATGGCATCTTAATCTCGTAGGCATATGCAGGCACTTACTATGCTTAAACAATGTGCATGGAGGTAAGGATCTAGCTAGGGTTTGCAAAAGTCTTGCGATTTGCCGCTTCTAGAACTTCTAGATGATCTCATGGCATCCATCTTATAGTTCCAAGAAACAATTAATGTATACCACCATTCGATCTGTCACTTTGCACGTATTATATAGTTAACTTATTAAAGCTTATGCTGATAGACAGAGAAAGTTTTACAGCTCGATGAAACTAATCAGGGAGAATTAGATGGAGCCAAAATGAAAGAAACAGGCAAATCAGATTGAAATAGATTATATATATATGATAAAATTGAGCCGTGATCATTGGATAAGCAGATTTATATCAACTCCCTTGGTACACAGAGAATGACTTTGGTTAAAAGTATTTAAAGCTCAAATTGTAGCTTTATTCACTAGATCATTGGATATTAATTAATTAGGGGGGACATAAAAGTATCATCTTAAGTTAACCCACTAGCAAATGATCTGTTTGGCTACAAGAATATGCCAAAGGGTGCATGAAGACAAAGTAACTAACACAAGGGACTTGTTCTTGAAATTTGTCAAAGGCTAAAACCAAAGTTCACATGGCACCTAGTCATAGGTATACAAGTAGTTATCATGCTTAAACAATGTGCATATATGTAGGTTTGAATCTAGCTATAGTACTGTTTGCAAAATCTTATGATTTACTAGTTCTAAATATTCACCTTACAGTTGCAACCTACATTGTACCACTGTTCAATAATATGTAACATGAGAGATAGAGAGAGAAAGTGTGTGTGTGTGTGTGCGCACATGCATCGATTTTACAAGTACAATTAATCAACAAACTAGTCCAAATTGTACTACAATGTCAATGTTTTTATTCCCCAAATTCATTTGTTAAATGAAGGTGATATATATATATATATATATATAGAGTTGAGCTAGAATACTCTCGATAGTAAACGGGGCGTTTTACTATCGAGTTGTTTTCGATGATAGAGCTTTCAAATTGACGATCGGCTCCGTTAAATATGATCTAAACCATTTAAACTACCTAGAAATCAAATTTCACGCACTTTCGATATTATTCTTTTATCCA
Organism: Ananas comosus; assembly: GCF_001540865.1. Lineage (NCBI taxonomy): Eukaryota > Viridiplantae > Streptophyta > Magnoliopsida > Poales > Bromeliaceae > Ananas > Ananas comosus. The sequence continues at coordinate 2,159,162 of NC_033644.1, read as the reverse complement.
TCTAGTGAACAAAAAATGAATGGCTGAAAATGAATATTCTTTAAAAAGTGATGATAGGAGTCTTGTAATCAAGATCAAGAGTATAGATCTTGTTTTAAATAGTTTAAAGAATTTTCTAACAAAAATTCAATTGATTTGGATATCTTTACACCGTTAAACGAAAAAACGTCTCTTATTCACCATTAAAATTACAAATTTTGAAACCCTTTGATCATTAGGCAAATGATGTCGAAAAGATTTGAAATTTGATTTCTAAACACTTCAAGTGGTATAGATCATGTTCAACGGAGCCGATCGTCAATTTGGAAGCTCTATCATCGAAAACAACTCGATAGTAAAACGCTTCGTTTACTATCGAGAGTATTCTAGCTCAACTCTATATATATATATATATATATATAGAATTGAGCTAGAATACTTTTACAAGTATTACCCCCATGATGCTATTAGGTTTTTAGCTATTGGATCTACTCCTTGATTGCTAATAGCCCTTGGATCAAACACTATTCCACCTACCACCACCTACCACCATCATCTCAACCTCACATCTCTCCATCCAATGGCTAAAAACTCAAAAGCACCACTCACATAATACTTTTACAAGTATTCTAGCTCAACTCTATATATATATATATATATACACACACACACACATTGAGTAAGGTGACAGAGTTTAGTGATTCAGAGGCGTTGATGATCATCACAGTGGGTGCATGTTGGTTGGCTTAAACCAGCACACGTGTATACAAATCAAAATTAATTTGTTTTACTTATTTCTACCGTATATATATGATTACATTATTGATTAGATCTGTTAATCCAGATGTTTTGGACATGTAGTTTCACTATGAATATTGTTAAATAACGCACTTTGCTTTGCCTAGACAATCGATTAGATAGAAAACTACTCATGAATAGTCCAAACGAGCGGCACATGTGCAGATGAAGAAGAAGATCCTAATTTTGCTTCTTATATAGTTATCGAAAGAATTAATAAGGCATTGTATTGAAGTTTTAAAATGATGAAACACGTTAGGTTTGGGGAGGGAACTTTGATCTATTAATTTGAAGCCGTGATTAAGGGATTGATTAAATTAATGCTTAATTGATTGCCACTTTTCTTGGGAAGCCACAGCCTCTCATCACTTCCTTCGAATTATTAAAAGAGATGATCGAAAACATGAGAACATAGTTTTTTCTTTTTTTTTTTTTGCTCGGTTAACTGTAGAAGTAGCGTGATTTTTTTTTTTTTTGGGTACAATTTTAACCAAAAAAAAAAACATAGTATACATTCTTGTTCCCACATAATAACTATCCAGAGGCCAATCGCTCAGTAGTCAATCCAAAAAAAATAAGAGCAAACTTGGCTTAAAAGAGGCCAGTATCCTACCTGTGGCGGGAGGTCGGATTGACCCTAGTTATGTTCGAAATAGTGTGGGGCCACATTAGACCTAGTCATATATAATTGAGACTCGTGAACACTGTATCTGAACGTTTTAAGTGAATTGATTGTATTTTCTTTTTAACAACTCAAAACTTGTAAGTTAATAATTAGCACCAACGATCTTACATACACGCCTTTTTTATTTTTTAAACAATATCTCTATATAATATAGCTTAGCAGTCGATAGTCATTCTTGCAATCTTTAATTATACCCAAGTTGTTTGTATGGCATGCAATAAAAAGAAAACATGACAACAATTGTTTCCTGCTTCCAATTTTTACTTGTAAAAATAGTCATCAATCATTTGGTTGGAATGCAATGTAAGTTAACTAAGCATGACAACAAAAGTGAAGTCTTTCTGCTTGCTTACATATCAATTTTATAGAATTAATTAGTATTTTCAAAAAATACGATGCCGACCGAAGGGCTAGCTTGGCTGAAATTTCAATAATTTACATATTTGGCATTAATCTAGCTTCTGGTTGTATTCCAATGGTGGGGCTAGAATATTATTGATAGTATGCGAATAATATTTATTATTAACTTTTTAATCCTTGGATGCTTAGGATTTAGTAGGGATTGGTTGAATTGTAATAATAAAAGAATAAAAAAGTTGATAGTAAATACTATTCATATTCTATTATAGTATACTAGCTCAACTAGAGTTGGATATTCATAGATTTAAGTTTTTCTTTAGGATTCTACTTAGGTTTTCATTTAGTATGGTATTTATTTTAATAAAATTTGGTATATCTAAAGATATTGGAGTGGACAGTGGATTGTTAGCAATCCTTCTGACAAACAAAATAAAAATTTAAAAATAACTTTTTTTTCTTTTTTTTTCTTTTTTTTTTTTTTTAAAAATAAGTGGTCATCAACTCTTTGTGCAGTTTCATTATAAACTTACCAACTAAAACAACAACAACAACATTTTTTTTTTTTTGCAATATATCAAATTATATATATATATATATATATCAGCATTTAAAAAATTTTAAAAATGATAATGGTGCCAAAGGGGCCAAAGCATTCTTCTGTATTTATTTTTTAAATTCTACCCTTCATAAGCAAAAGGTATTGTATAGAGGTTCTCTCAACTGTCACCATTCTAAGATAGACCCCTCAACTTTTACTTTGTTTGTAGTCTAACACCATTTTAACTTCTAATTTTTATTTTAAGATTAATTAAGTTAAAAATTTTATTAAGTTTAATAACTTAATTAGCTGTTAGCAGTTGATTAATATCAAGTGGCTATTCCAGAATGAGCTATAGTTGAGTAGGCCTGCGTACAATTTTGGAATAATTATCTGCATATACCTCAAAACTTTTGAAATATCTTATATATATATATATATATATTTTTGTTTCAAATATACTCTTGCATATTTCTCAGTTATTCAAAAATAATCACGCTGTTAGTGTCTATTAAGTCATCTCGAATTAAATCGTTAAAAAAGTCAAAATACTTTTTTTACCCTTAATTTAAAGGCAAATGAAAAAATTGGTGATGGTCGAAGAGTATATTTCAAAGGACAATAAGTCAAAATATTTTTTTTGTCCCTAACTTAAAAGCAAATAAAAAAAATTAGTGATAGCAGAATGATATATTTGAGAGGGCAAAATAATAATTTCACAAAAATAATAGCTGTTCATAATAGTTCACTAATAGAATTTAACTTTACAAATATATTTAAAAAAACTTGGAGCGTTAAAAAAGAATTTTTTATATTTACCTTCTAAGAAAAGTAAATAAAAAGATCTGAAACTTTGCACGAATATATAAGCAATTCATCCTAAGATCTTTACCATTGTAAATTAATTTGAAAAAACATTGGGGGCAACTATTTGATATCATGAACTTGTTGTCCCCAACAAAACTAGTAAGAAGGTAATAGCAACCCCCTTACATAAAGTTGAAAATTTGGGCTTTCTTTTGGGCATTTGTAGTTATTTTTCCTTCTGTTTAATAAAAGTATTAAATGATTGGAACTGCAGGAGGATGTTGATTAATTTTCCTAAAAATGTACCAAAAGTATATTTTTTGGCAAAAAAAAAATGAAAACAATTATTTCTACATTTTTAATTTTTATCAACAGTTCATAAAAGTAATATTTTAAAAAGTACTATTAAAAGATTGATTTTGAATTATATAAAAAAAAAGAAAACTTCAATTTGAACCTGCGTGGTTTAGTTTATTTTTACTTTATTTCTCTGTAGTTCAAAAGCTGCACTTAACTATTCTAGAGTTTAATCTCTATTTTTTTACTTAAGAAATTTACTATCAAATAAAGTACTAAAGTCAATTTTTTTTTATAGTGTAATTTCTTTTGGAATATATATGGGGTGACAAAGTAAAAAAATAAGTTAAATAATAAAAATTAAATATAATTTTTTAAACTATATATAAGGTAGTAAAGTGAAAATAAGTTAAACTACATGGTGCAAAGTGAAATTCATTTAAAAAAAATACCTACTAAGTTCGGTACAGGCTGGTTCGTACAAATCATGTCCACAAGCACTACGGTAAAAAAAAAAAATAATAATAAAAAAAAATTAAAAAAAAGGGAAAGAAAGAGAAAAAGCAAAAAAAATGTTCTTTCTCCAGCTTCTCCCTTTGATAATAATAAAAATAAAATAATAATGTACATACGATCCCGTACCTTTTAATTAATTACCCAACCGAATCTTATCCTAAATATTATAACCAGAACTAATGAAGAACCATTTTCGTAATTTCCTCCAACTCCAGTGGCATTTCGCTACTCAAACCCTCTATATATTCACCTCCATCTCCCATCTCCACTCCCTCCCTTCCTTCCAACTCTCAAAACCATCATCATCATTTTTATTATTATTATTATTATTATTATTAAGTTGTGTTAAGTTGTTGTTGTTGGAGTTAATGGGGAAGTGCAGCAGGATCCGACACATAGTGTGGCTGCGGCAGATGCTGCGGCGGTGGCGGCGGAGGGCGGCTGCGGCGGCGGCGGCGGGGGACGTGCCGGCGGGGCACGTGGCGGTGCGGGTGGGCAGCCGGGCGAGGCGGTTCGTGGTGCGGGCGGCGCACCTCAACCACCCGGCCTTCCGGCAGCTGCTCCGGCAGGCCGAGGAGGAGTTCGGCTTCCCGGCCTGCCCCGGCCCCGTCCTGCTGCCCTGCGACGAGTCGCCTCTTCGAGCACGTCCTCCGCCACATCCACTCCGCCCCCCTCTTCCCGATTTCTCTCCGTCGACGACCTGCAGCCCTCCTGCTGCTTCTGCTGGGCAGCGCCGGCAGCACTACCCACCGCGCCGGCATTGCCGGCGGTACGGTGGTGCGCGGAAGTCCCGCCCGCTGCTGCAGGGCATCCCGGAAAAACCGGCCGGTCTGCGGTGATACGGTCCGCTATGATCGAGTAGTATATATATATATATATATATATATATACATCATTTCACCCCAAGTAGGGTATCTTCTGAATTTTTTATTTTTATTTTTTAAAATTTGGGAGACTTTGGTCTAGGAAAAAAATAAAAAATGGAGGAGGTAAAGAGCGATGGCGAAAAGGAGCTAGGTATTGGATCAGCCAAAGTCATCCCTTGTCGAATCCGAAATATTGTGAGATGAGTGATGAGGAATTCGATTTCCGTTCTCTTGTAAATAATAATGTGATTAATTATTTTGTAATCGTTAACGTTCGTGGTGGTACTAGTATTGGATCATTAATTCTTTTACAAATAATTGAAGTATTAGCAGTAAATGGTGAATGCGCAGGGCGTTTGAAAGTGCAAAACAGAGCACGTTAAACATAAAAATTGCCTCTTATGAGTATAGATTTTTTTGTAGTCATAAATCTTCGGCTGTTAAATTTATCTTTTGGCTCATTTTTATTCGTTAGATTATAATTTTTAATTAACCACACATTCAACCCTAAAAGATCACTAACATTTCAACCGCATGTTTTTTCGTTCAATGGTCAAAAATACAAAAAATCTAGACTCATAACTTATAAGATTACACTAACACTATTATATGCATTATTATTATTATTATTATTAGTGTATATATATATTGTGTTGTTGTTGTGTGCATGTTGGTGTGTGGGGGTCCAGTGAGGTGAGGTGACCCTAGAGCTGGAGAGCATGTGGGTTGATACCCTCCTCTGAGGAAGGCTGGTGGCACGAATGAATGTCATTGGGCCAATGATGCCGCGGTTTGTAGATCGGGCGTGGTGGGCACGGCCCTAGCAGGGGCTGTCAGGTGGCAGCTTTCAAAAGAAGAAAAAAAAAAATAAAAAAAGGGAGGAAAGAGTGGGGCCCACTTTGTGGTTTCAAATAGGGTTTTCCCCGTGCCTGATATTTACCTCCGCTGCGCGCCGTCCCTAGCTCGCTCCCAGCATAGATAGCAAGGGGTTGATGGTTTTTTTTTTTTTTTTTTTTTTTTTTTTTTTTTTTTTTTTGAGAGAGAGAGAGAGAGAGAGAGAGATATAGGTAACACGCTACCCACTTCATTTATTTCATTTATAAATAAATTTAGCTCAAAATATGAATCAATTAGAATTCGAACTTGGGTCTCAAATACCAGCCACTAAATTCTTTGTCACTTGCTCTAGGGACGGTCGGTAAGGAGTTGATGGTTCTACCAGAGAACCTAAGTTCTTGACCAATTTTACATTTTTTGTTAAACTTATTTCTTAAAAAAGTAAAATAAAGCAGATAATATATTATATATGTACCACACTGGACCTCTGCAAATTGTAAGGTTTGAGTGTTTGATCTGTGATCTGGGTTTTTCCAGTTATGCCGGAGCTGTCGTCGACGGTGTTCTGACCTATGCCTCGTATTCCGAAAATCAAGATTTTAAACTTAGCATTAAGGCCTCCAAAGAGAAGGACTTAGGCTGTTCTCTGATTGGATTCTGCTGATGTACTAGTACAACATTGATGTTATACCTAAACAAGGTAGTGTACCGGTACAACATCGGGTTTGTACCGGTACAAAGGGCAGATTTAGCCAACCCGAGGCTCGAGTTTGTGCGTTCAGGGGTGTTGTATCGGTACACTTTATCGTGTACCGGTACACTTTGCTAGACTGTAGTCTACTTGTTTTAGAGGGGTGTTTTTGGAATTGTGGCATTACTACAAATACCCCACGCCCCTTAGAGTTTCCCTGAGCTTGAAAACAGGGAAGAGAGAGGTAAGGAGACCTCCAGTCCTTCTCTTTGGTTTCTTTGATTTTTGTTGGAATTTTTGAAGTTTAATCACTTCATTTTGCTTCTTTTTGCTTCTTGGTGTCATTTCCACCATGGTTGAAGGCTTGGAACTTCGATTGAGACTTGTTGGAGGAGAGATCTCTAACTCTAGTTGATCTTGAGTATAGTTTGGTGCTTCTCTTGAGGTTAGTAACATGTTTGTTGTATTAGATTTATGTTGTTAATGAGTGTTGTGTAGAAACCCTAGGAATGGGGATTTAGGGTTTGATTTGGGGATTTTTGATTTAGGACTTTTGGAGTTCAATTGCTTGGATTAGAACCTTCCCCTACGTTGGATTGGAAGGGTTCTAACTCCCATTTGGAGTTTGGGAAGGGTTTGCTACACTATAGGTGAGTTTTAGCCCTTTTGTTGAGTTGGTTAATGTTTAACCTATGTATTGTTCGTAACGTTCGTGTAACTCTCCTAGTTTCACCTTTAGGGAGCTAGGAGGCTTGTGGACACCTTCATTCAATAAAATGAAGGGTTTCGAGAGGACTGGGTGGGTTTGGCCTCACCAAAACGGAATAAATTTGTCCTAAAATAGTTTTTACTTATCATAAAATGATAATGCATGCATATTCATACTAGATAGAATATTTGAGAATTTTAGAATGCTTAAAATGCACATGTTATATACAATGCATTCGGACCTCTATGTAGTAGAAAGCTTCATGTGGAATCATGCATATAGTTAGCATTCTTATACTTAGCTGGGAATTATGTTTCATTTAGTGAAAATGATAAGTACAATGTACTCTTGGACTTAGAACTTATGCTTGGCATAGGAGTGAGCTAATGTCATAAAGTGGCATTGGGCTTGGCATATGTATGGGTTTAGTAAGCTAATGTTATAAAGAGGCATTGAGCTTGGAATGTGCTTGGAACATAGTAAAACCTAATGTCATGAAGTGGCATTAGTATTAGAACAAGATTTAGATATGGTGAGATATAATGCTATAAAGAGGCATTAGACTTGACTGACTTGTGAATTAGTGAGCTAATGTCAGGAAGTGACATTGAGCTTGAGCTATGTGTGAACTTAGTAAAATAACGCCATAAAGGGGTCTTGAATTTGAAATATATCTGGTTATAGTAATGTTCTAATGTCATAAAGGGGCACTAAACTTAATGAATGTTGGAATCTCGTATTGAGATATAGAACTAGACCTATGGATTGCTAGTGACTATTACCATGTTAGAGACATGATGACCGAGTTCTTGAGATGATGACTATACTTGCTTGCCATTTGTGCTCATTCGCACATATTTGTAAGGGTCGCTCCCTACAAGCCGGCACTTCGGAGTTAGCCTTTGCGACAGCAGTTCGCACGTGCGGGATTGAGAAGCCTGTAGGGTCGCGTGGAACAGACTCATTTCTAGCGTGGAATGATGGGCTATCATAGGCAGCTAGGCGGCACAAGCTGGACTATACATGTGTAGGTCCTAAGTGAGATTGAACGAGAAAATTAAACAGTAATATGATAATCACTACTTGATAGTATATCGTAGTTGGATTTATCGGACATTTGGACATGTAGTGTACTTGATAGCGTTGCTTATTGCATTTTAGTATAATTGGTTGCCATGATAGAGTATATTAGATATGTATTGGCATATTGGATTATGATAGAATAGATGTACACCTTGTTGACATCATGTATACTTGTGGCATAGTAGGATAGCATTTCTTCATATGCTTTCATTTCCGCAGTTATTAGTAACTATTCATATCTGCTTTATGTTTGGGCCTAGTGGTGCTTTTTGTTAAGGTCGGTAATTGCCCACTGGGAACTATAAATTATAGTTCTCACGCCCCCTGTTTTATGTTTTCTTTCAGAGCTTCAACCTCGGGAGAGGCTCGGGATCGCAGGAAAGGAATTGCCTTGAGCTAGCTAGTGAGGGATTTGTCGATAGGTGGTCCACCTCTCTTTTGTTTCTTTTTGGAGAGGTTGAGAGACTTGTACCATTTTGTAGAGACCACCCATTATATGTATCTTGAGACTTATGCTGTACTATTTTACATTATACTTTAGTGGTTTAGTTTCCTTTGATTCTACTTATTGATGGAACTTAGTTGTATACTCGCTCTGATATCTCTAGATACTCTCTATTTCTTGCTCATTTATTGCTATTGTTGTAGACGCCTTATATGTGCGGGTATATGGCGGGTCTGGGCACGCATCGGGCGGGCCTATGTCGGGTCCCGGGGCGTGACAATATATTTCTTTTATATATATATATATATATATATAGAGTCCGGCTGGGATACTATCGATAGCACCAATGACTTGGTGTTATCGAGTTTTCCACCGTTAGATTTAACCCTCACTACAACAAAAACGGTCTATAGCAACACTTTTAAATGTAGGTACATATCAAAAAAATGCTGCTAGCTAAAATTACCGACACTTTTAAAAAGTGTTGCTATATGTGGGGTCGCTAGGTATATAGTGACAGTTAAAGAGTGTCGCTATAACCTAAAAGAGTGCTGCTAATTTACAAACACTTATTTAAGTATTTAGCAACTGCCGAAACTCTATCTCGTTGGCTGCGGTGGCGGAGAAGGGCGACAGTAAAGACTCTTCGTCTAGAATTTCAGTGGATTGAGTAAAGAGAGAAGAAAAGATAGTAATTGATTTTTATTTTCTTTTTTTTTCTTTTCTGTTTGTAATCGGGCCAAATGGACTGGGTGTGGTGGGTTGAGTAGAGTAATCTTTTATTTTTGGTTGGATTGGGCTTTATATTTAGGTATTAGTAGATGTGTTTTTAAGTTTTAGCATAAATGGGACACTTACTTAAAAGTGTCCCAAACATGTGTCCATATAACCTAATTCTGTTGTAGTGCCTTTGATTCTTTTCACCCGTTGGATTATACTATTCAACCAACCACCCACTCAACCCTATGGGGCTAACATCATCCTAACCGCACATTTCTCAATCCAAAGGCTAAAAAACTAGTATTCCACCCTAAGGGGACCCTTAGATTTATTCCATTAATCATTTCCATCCGTTAGATCATACTATTCAACCAACTACTCACTCAACCCTAGGAGACCACTATCATTTTAAGTGGGGGCCACCATCATCCTAACCACACATCCCATTAATCAACGGTTAAAAATTTATGAGTATAAGGGGTTCTATACCTCTATAAGGGTTCTATACTCAGATATATATATATATATATATATTATATATATATATATATATATATATATATATATATATATTAGTCTGGCTACAATATATTAGAATACGATCGCCCTCGTACTCATGAAGTTGTTTTCGATGATAGAGCTTCCGAATCGACGATCCACACTGTTAAATATATTTATAATATTTAAAACTTCTAGAATCAAATTTTATAATTTTTGAACATCATTTACCTTACGATCAAGAGGTCACAAATTTGACAATTTTTAACGGCCAGTATGGGATTACTTGCTAGTTTAACGGTGTAAAAGAATCGGAATTGTTGAATTTTTGATAGAAAATTCTATTCACTACATAGATAAAAATCAATAACTCTGATCTAATTGAAGGATCCTATCATCCTTTCTTAGGACGTCGTCGATTTTGACCGTTCATTTTATGCTACTTGATAGAACTTTATATGACGAAAATTTACGAAATTTATTTTCTAATAAGTTTAAATACTCTAGATCATATTTAATGGAGTGGATCGTCGATCGGAAGCTTTATCATTGAAAACAACTTATGAGTACGAGGGTCATACTCAATAGTATAGTAGCCGACCTATACTCATAATAGTATAGTAGCCTAATTCTGTATATATATATATAATATATATATTATATATATATATATATATATATATTATATATATAGAGTTAGCTATGATACTTTTACAAGTTATCACCATCATGGTGCTATTAGGTTTTAAGCTATTGATCTACTTTTTGATTATTAATAGCCCTTGAATTAAACACTATTCTACCTACACCCACCTACCACCACCTACCACCATTCATCTCAACCTCACATCTCTCCATCCAAGGCTAAAAAATACACAAGTATCACCCCCATGATACTTTTACAAGTATTCTATCCTACTATATATATATATAGTATATATATATATATATATAGAGTTCGGCTATGGTGCTTGTAAAAGTACCAAGTATTTGGTGCTTGTAAATTTATTACCGTTAGATCTCTGCCTTTGATTATTTTTATCCGTTAGATTATACTATTCAACCAACCACCCACTAACCCTAGGGGGGCCATATCATCCTAACCGCACATCCATTAATTCAAAGGCCAAAAACTTATAAGCACTAATAACTTGGTACTTTTAAAAGTATAGGAGCTCAATTATAGCAGGACTGCTGTGCTCTCAGGAGCACGGAGGCCTCCTTGCACGGAGGCCTCCGTGCTCCTGAGCCGTTTTCGATGATGGAATTTCCGAATCGACGATTGGCTCCGTTACCTTTGATCTAGTGTATTTGAAGTTTCTAGAAAATAATTTTTGTTATTTTTCGATATCATTTACCTAGTGATCAAAAGGGTTCAAAATCAATAATTTTTAATGATTGATATCTGTTGTTTTCAAGTTTAACGGTGTAGAAGTATTCAAATCAAATGAAATTTTGATACAAAATTCTTTATACTATCTACAACAAGATCAATATTTCTGATCGAAAATTTTAGTGCTATATCACTACGGTTTATAGGATTTTTATTTTCAGCTGTTAAAAATTATTGATTTTGAATCTTTTTGATTGCTAGGTAAATGATATCAAAAAATCGCAAAATTTTTTTCTAGAAACTTCAAATACGCTAGATCAAGTCTAACGGAGCCGATCATCAATTTGAAAATTCCATCATCAAAAATGGCTCAGGAGCACGGGGCCTCCGTGCTCCTGAGAGCACAGCAGTCCTGCTTATATATATATATATAGAGTGAGGCTACTATGCTATCGGAAGCACGGAGCCTTCCGTGCTTCCAGCTCGTTTTCGATATTGCGACTTTCGAATCGTTGATCGGCTCCGTTAAACTTGATCTAGAGTATTTGAAGTACCTAGAAAATAAATTTTATTATTTTTCGATATCATTTGCCTAGTGATCGAATGGGCTCAAAATCAACAAATTTCAATGGCCGTAGTGAGCCGTTTGCAAGTTTAACGGTGTAGAAATATCCAAATCACGTGAAATTTTGATAGAAAATTCTTTATACTATATAAAACAAGATCAATATCTTTGATTTAAAATTTTAATGTCATATTATTACATTTTGTAAGATTTTTATTTTCAGCCGTTGATTTTGAGCCCCTTCGTTCACTAGGCAAATGATATCGTAAAATCATAAAATTTATTTTCTAGGTACTTCAAATACTCTAGATCAAGTTTAACGGAGCCGATCGACGATTCGAAAGTCGCAACATCGAAAACGAGCTGGAACCACGGAAGGCTCCGTGCTTCCGATAGCATAGCAGCCTCACTCTGTATATATATATTTATATATATATATATAACTAGGCTGGAATACTATCTATAGCACCAAACTATTAGTGTTATTGATTTTTTAGTCCTTGGATTGAAAAATGGATGGTTGGGATGATGTGGGCCCCCTAGGGTTGAGTGAGTGGTTGGTTGAATAGTATAATCTAACGGATGAAAATAGTCAAAGGGTTTAATCTAACTGCAGAAAACTCGGTAGCAACAAGTGCTTGGTGCTATCGATAGTACCCCAGCGGGACTCTCTCTCTCTCTATAGAGTAGGGGGCCCACATCATCCCAACTGTACATTTTTTCATCCAAGAGCTGAAAAACTAATAGCACCAACAACTTGGTGCTATTGATAGCATTCCAACCGAGTTATATATATATAAATATATATATATATATATACAGTCCGGTTGTTATACTATCACAGAGGCCTCCGTGTTATTAAGTTGTTTTCAATGATGCATCTTTCACATCGATAATTGGCTCTGTCAAACTTGATATTTACTATTAAACGTATTTGAAAACTAAATTTCATAATTTTTTGACATCATTACCTATCAAAACAGTAGCATAAAAAGGAGTGATTAAAAATAAAAATCTCATAAAAAATAATGATGAAATACTTGGATTTAACATCAGCGATACTGATCTTACTCTAAATAGTAAAAAAAAATTATAAAAATTTATCAGATTTGGATTGTCTCACACTATTAAATTCATAAAAGTATTACATCGACTATTAAAATTATTAATTTTAAGATCTTTTAATAACTAGCCAAATAAGATTAAAAAGTTATGAAAGTTAGTTTTCAAATACTTTTAATAGTGTAGATCAAGTCTAACAGAGCCAATTGTTAATTTGGAAGCCACTTTAAACTACAGGGTACTAAACTAATACATTTTACACCGCAGGGTATTAAAGTGAGAAAGTGTGAAGCCACAGGAATGGTATTTGAAGTTTTCCCAAGTAATTAATCAGGGTCGGTGAAAAACTTCAATCTTGAACATGCACTACTTAAAGTGAAATGCTAAGTCCACAACCCAAAGAAGGTTGTATGATCATGATCTTTGATTCAGGGGTGTTTTAATCCTACCTTAAAATTTATACAATTTATTTTGGACATATTAAGAAGAAAAGAGAGAAACATGACTAGTGAGGAGAACATGAACCATGGGTGGGTATATTGGAGGAGAAACTTTATAATCGTTTCACACTAGTCACATGTCTTTTATTTTTAAATATTAAAATCTAAATAGAATTGTTTAAACCGTGCATAATTAAATGCGGTATACCTAGGTGACTATGCATAATTTACTTCATGTGAATTTAGTCCCATATTAAAAATTCAATATGCATAGTAGTGCTTTATATTTTTCATCATCCTCAAGCTAGCTGCTTGGGTGAAAATGAGTGTTGTGTCATCCAAAAAACGCGCACATGTCACGAGTTGAGCGGGGTCGTGGGCCGGGCGGCGGCGGTGCACGGTCTTGGCTACCTAGTTCGATTCACTTTATCCCATTGGCTACATGAGAGATGGCATGTCTTATTGGCTCCAATCTGTATATCAAATTGCACCACTGCACCATACTAAAGACGTGCCAACTGGGTGAATCGTGGTCCTTGTATCACTAAAGGTGTGTGATTGTCGGAGCCTCGCAAGTGAGTCTCGAACATCTCGAACAAGTAATTAAGCTACGACTTGTGCACTTTGTCGATTTTCTTGGGCAATTGTAGCTTACGAGCTTACTTTCAGCCCATTGCAAAATTAGGGACAATCATAAATTTCTAAATAATGCATTCAACGCAAGTTTATAATACGTTGCTGTAGATCACTGCTCGTTCTCTTCATGTGCCATTTACTTTAACGGAGTCGAGAAAAAAAAAAGTGTTGTTAAATGAGTGTGAAAAATATTGATGGTAATTTCACTATTATGAGTACGATTGCCCTCGTACTTATAAGTTGTTTTCGATGATAGAGCTTCCGAATCGACGTTCCACACCGTTAAACGTTATTTACAGCATTTAAAACTTTTAGAAATCAAATTTTATAATTTTTCGACATCATTTACCTTGCGATCAAGAGGTCACAAATTTGACAATTTTTAACGGCCGGTATAGAATATTTGCTAGTCTAACGGTGTAAAAGAATCGAAATTTATTGAATTTTTGATAGAAAATTTTATTCACTACATAGATAAAGATCAATAACTCCGATCTTGAATTGAAGGATCCGATCATCCTTTTTTAGGACGTCGTTTGATTTTGACAGTTCATTTTATGCACATTTGATGAACTTTATTATGATTTCGAAAATTTATGAAATTTATTTTCTAGAAATTTTAAATACTCTAGATTATATTTAACGGAGTGGATCGTCGATTCGGAAGCTCCATCATTAAAAACAACTTATGAGTACGAGGGCTCCAATACTCATAATAGTATAGTAGCCATGGTCTATATGAGTCCGGTTACTATACTATTATGAGTACGATTGTCCTCGTACTCATAAGTTATTTTCGATGATAGAGCTTTCGATTTGACGATCTACACCGTTAACCGTTATCTAAAACATTTGAATTCTAGAAATCAAATTTCATAATTTTTTGACATCATTTACCTTACGATCAAAAGCTTACAAAATTGACAATTTTTAATGGCCGGTATGGAATACTTGCTAGTTTAACAGTGCAAAAGATTCCGAATTGGTTGAATTTTTGATAGAAAATTCTATTCACTACCTAGATAAAGATCAATAACTCCGATCTTAAATTGAATGATCTGATCATCCATTTTTAAGATATCGTTCGATTTTGACCGTTCATTTTATGCCCACTTGATGGACTTTATTATAATTTCCAAAAATTACAAAATTTATTTTCTAGAAGTTTCAAATACTCTTCTAGATCATATTTAATGGAGTGATCGTCGATTCGGAAACTCTATCATTAAAAATGTCACGCCCCGGGGTCCCTTTGAGTTTAAAAGATAGCGGAAAAGCGTCTGAATTTTTTTTTTTTTTTTTTAAATCCTGACCCCAGAGTATGCCAGACCCGCCACAAATACAGAGATTCCACTGTTCACACGGACAGAGTTTCCCCTGTATTTGCACGGCGTCGCACAAGTACAACAGTACAAACAGGATACAACCACAACTATATGAATATAGAAATCACCATACATTCATACATTCACCATTCACATCACAGATATGCATTCAATGTCTAAATATAAATCCTTAGAAAATCTTTTGAAAACTGTTCCCTACACAGGAACCTTTATTCTTTAAAAACGCTACCACGAGGGGTAGAAAATCTTTTATTTTACAAAATCCAGAAATCCACATTTTCAAATGTAAATCTAGGCTCATCAAGCAAGCAAACGTGGAATCCCGAACCGAAGAGGTAAAATAAGGAGAACCACGAACGTCCAAACGGCACCGAGCCAAACAGCGAGAACGACCAACCATGGTCACAGTATCAGTATATACGAATGCCATCTACTACTACCCTATACAGGATACTTCACATAAGAACAACCCAGGCAGAGTAAATAAAGATAATATGCGATACTGCTTCGATGTCAACTAAAGTACAACGCAAGAACCGACCGAATGAGCACAGTGAGTGTATCCGATATAGTCCAGAACTGACGTAGCATACCAGCCGACAATCTATCCCTCAGGGACACCGACCTCAAGGTCATCGAACAACAGGAAGTCAAGAAACAGACCAAACCAATTACGTAATGCAACAACCGACAACCAGGTCAACAGATATAAGATAACAACCGCATCAACTTAGGTCACCGAACGAAGTACGAGAACCGACCAAATCAGGTCACCGGAACACAGGTACTGAGAAACCGACCAATCAGGTCACGACATCACATGATGGATAAACTACTCTACTCCTACACATGATACTAGAGCATAGAACATATTGAGTAGAGTTAATAGAAACAACGGGGATGCAAGTCTCAAAACTATATATCAGATATATATATAAATGCCGATAATAACGGAGAACAGAGTACGGAAACCATCACGAGCGTGCACACAGTTACGACGCGGAATCGAAGTACCCACCTGTACAAATGCTGCGCCTGTGTCCTGACTGCAAAAAGGACGTCAACCGGACCTAATGAAGTCCCACGGGTTAGTGTTACCCACAAGCTAATAACCACAAAATCCACAACCTACAAGCAAACCCATGGAGATGCGGTTTCCCAAACCGATCGCCGTAATACGCGGAAAGTCCCGTAAATCGGCACGGCATCCGCCGGAGCACGAACTGCTCCCGGAACATACCGACTCTGAGCTACGAGTCACTGCTGCCACTAAACATAAATAATCATGCATCCATGGCAGCGACACACAACTCCTCTGTTTGAAGCAATTATCGTTCGGATAATCGTTCGATTCGGGTTCCCCGGAAGTGTCTAATTCTGACACCGGAACCCACCGTCGCCTCACCCGTCATTTCCGAACTCTCGAAATGACGCAAGTGACCAGCCAACAAGGCCTCAGCGACTTACGCAAAAGTTCACGAAGCACCGTCGGAATAATTCCGAACCGAACCCGCGTCTCCGTCGGCGGATTTCGCCGAAATAACGCACCGGGAAAAGCATTTTCGATCTTACGCAAGCGGTCTTAGCGCCTTGGAGCAATCCAGTCCAGAGGTTCCCTCAGCGTTTACACGCGCTGTCTCACAGGCGACCCGAGTCGATGTTATATTATGCAAGAGAAACGCACATCGTTTGAACCCTAAAAATCTATCATTTTATGCGATTTCCGACAGTTTTAATGGCCGATTCTTGCGATACGAGGCTCGCTGGAGTTTCCAACCGTCGCACCCGCTGATAGGGTTTCATAGCGTCGCCGGAGACGTGCTCACCATCGGAGCAATTCGGCGACTGCGGTGCGCGACAAGGACGCGAAGGTCAGCCGGAAGCAGCCGCACCGCAGGAAAGACTCGCGGTTACACCGGCGAACCAAGCAGTCTCAGGGCTCAACGGAAAGGAGCACGATGTTCAGCAGACCAAGAATCATCGTGCTCACTTCCGAGGTCAAAAAGACCATTTCGGATTGCCGAAAAAAGTTACCGGAGAGTGGAGAAAACAGTGCTGGAATTGCGTAAATGGGACACTCACATGTGAGGGGGGAGCTTAGGTTGGCCGCCGGCGTATTCGGCAGGGCCGTCCCGGGAGGGGATGCACAGGTGGCGGGCTCCGGGGAATCCACGACAGGGCGCTCAGGGGGGCGGGAGGCTGCAGGCGGCGGCGTACGGATGCCGCCGACGGCATCGCGTTTGGTGCCTTCCATCAGTCTGCGCGGGCGAGGGCGGGAAGCATGCTGGCGGTCGGGCTGGTCGGCCGGTCGGGGACGATGGCGGGTCGAGGTGGTGGCCGAGCTTGCCGTCGGCGGGGGCGGCGATTGCTCAGGGAGCTGCGAAGGCGGCCCGCGCCTCGCCTACAGATATTCACAAGCGCGGCAGGGGGCACCTGCAGCGGCCGGCGGCGCTCAAGGTGTGGCCAGGGGGTCGGTCGGTGGTCCCGGGACCACGGTCGGCGGAGACCTCCCGCGCCGTCGGGAAAGCTGCCGCCAGTGGCCAACACACCCGAGCCACCAGTTCGGCCTCGGGTGGTGTCCCTGGGGCCGCAGGCGGCTACGGCGGCTCGGCGGCGCACGCGCGACGGTGGGGCGTCGGCGTGACAGGTGCCGGGGGCCTGGGTCGGGGCTCACCTAACTCAAGGCTGGCCGGCTCAGGGTGGTGCTTGGGTACAACCTCGGCAAGAGGGGAGGGAGAGGGAGGAAAGGTTGGATCTTGGGAAAACTTTTTCCGGCGACGGGGCGTGCTTGCCGGCCGCGGGGGTGCAAGACGGCGTGGGCGGGAGCCTCCTAGGCGGCTTGGTGCACAGGGAGGCTTAGGGTTTAGGGTTTCCATTGCAAAACCCCTAGAATACTCTTTGTATAACTTAGCCTCCAAATTGCGGAAAAGCCCCTCAAACTTCCGTATTTGGTACTAAGTCCCTACAGCTGCGTGTAAAACGAACGAGAATACCCCTACCAGTGCCGATCTCACGTTAAATACGTACATAAAAGTATTTGCGCGACTTTGCAAAAATACCGTTTTCCCACGACGACTCTCCTCGAACAACTCGCATATCACGCAGATCCGTCCGTCAGATTTGCGAACGGATTCACCAGTACGATCAGTTACTCGAGACAACAAGCTACATTTGTTTCGTCTCGCATCACCACGGATCACGACAAAAATCCAACGCTTTCGTTCCAATTGAAAGAAACCACAAAAATTAGCATATAAAACATGTATTTTTTCGATTTTCTCGAAATCCCGTGCCGTCAAATTCAAAATCGTCAGCGCCATTAGTTCCAGGAACAGCTGAATGCGGTCGAAACGAGCTATTGGACCACTAGGAACTGGAGTCCGTACGCACCGAAGCCAACTCTACTTCCGTGGCCTCTTCGAAAAACCGAAGTTACTTATCACTTAAGTGAAAACTACTAATCCGTTAACTTTCTCCGTTTTAGTCATTTTCTCCTGAAACTTGACGAGTGCTTATTGTAATAATACACACATAATATCGTCAACAGGAGAGTTTATGTTGCACTGTAAAAACATCTCAGTCCTTACAAAAAAAACTTTATGAGTACGAAGAGCCCAATACTCATAATAGTATAGTAACCCTACTCTATATATATATATATTATGTGTGTGTGTATATATATATTGATATATTAGTAATATATATATATATTATATATTATATATATCATATGTATATATATGAATATATATAATCATATATATATATGTTATAATATATATATGTATTACGATGTATATATATATAATATATATATATATATGTATATATATTATACAGTATTGCTATATATGTATACTATAATAATGGTAGGTATATTATATGTAATTTAGTATATATATATGTATACGTGTGTATATATACATAAATATACAATATATGTATATATTATATATGATATATAGTTATATTATGTATAATACATATAGTATGTATATGTATATGGTATGTTTTTTTATATGTATATGTATATACATTATTACATATACATATATAGTAGTATATTATATATATATATTATATATATATATAAGTATGTATATTACATATACATATACATACATATACATATACATATACATACATAACATAATATATTATATAACATAATATTGGTATATCACAACATATACATATATATAATACATATATATATGTATAACATTACATATACATATATAACATACATATATATATGTATATACATACAATACATAATATAAGTATATATATATTATATATATACATACATGGCATATACATTATAAATATTGTAGTATGTATGTACATATTATATATATACATATTATTTATACATACATGCATATACACATACTTGTATGTATGTACAGTTATATATATACATACATACTGTGATACATGTTATGTATGTATTTTATATATACATACTTAATATATATGATGTATGTATATATATATATGTATATATATATATACATATATGTACATATATGTATATATATGTACAATAAGTACATAATGTATGATGATTATTACTATATCATTATATGTTATACATATATGATACATATATGTATATGACATATATGTATGATGTACATATATATACATATATGTCATATATAGTATATATATATATATTAATATAGATATGTATATATACATATATTATGTATGTATAGTATTACATACATGTATACATGTATGATATTATACATTACATGTATTAATGTATGTATAATATAATACATACTATATTGTACATACAGATGTATACATGTATGATATACTGTATATATACATGCTAACATGTATGTAATATACATACATATGTATTATATACTATTATTATGATGAGTGTATATATACATACATGTATACATGTTATGTATATATATATATATACAATGTAATGATATATATACAAACATGTATACATGTATGTTATATATACGATACATATGTATATATATATATATACATAATGTATACATGTATGTATATAATATCATATAATATAATGTATTAGTTATAATGTATGTATATAGTATATATATATATACATTAATATATAATACATTATACATACATGTTATATGTATGTATATATATATAATGTTATATATTAGTTATATATGATATGTATATATATATATATATGTACTATAAATATTATATATATGTATATATATATACATAATATATACATGTTATAATTATATACATACATATAATACATGTTTATAGTATATATATTAATAATATATATATGTATGTATTATATATACAGGTATATTATAATATATACATACATATATACATGTATATAGTATATACATACATACTATACATTGTATATTGAATTATACATACATATGATAATGTATATATGTATATCATACATATATAATGGTATATATGTATACATACATATATACATGTATATATATGTATACATACATATATATATATTATATATAATATACTACATATATATATATTATACATATGATATATATATATATGATACCGTACGTGTGATATATAATTATATTATAATATAATATATGTATGTATTTATATATATAAGTTATTATAATATAATATATATATTGTATAGCTATCATATATTACATTATATATTTATATCGTACGTATACATTAGTATTATATGTATATATATATATACATATACTATATATATATACAGTCGTGAAACGTTATATATAACTATATATTATATACTATAATGTATATATATAGATATATATTATATATGTATCATATATTATATATATATATATAGTATATGTATGTATGTATGTATGTATATATTTTGTATATGTATAATAATATATATATATATATATATTATATATATATGTATGTATATATGTATGATATAGTATATATCATAATTATAATACATATGATATATATATATATATGTATGTATGTAGTTATATTTATGTATGTATTATATAATATACATACATATATATTATACATAACATATCATATATATATTACATACATACATCTTATATATATACCACATACATATTATATACATGACATACATATCTATATAGTATACATAATCATTATATATATACTATATAAGTATATATAGGCCGGAAATGCTACAATAGCAATAAGTTATTGCATTGCTATTAGTTTTTAAACCACCTTAATTGACGAAATTTTGTGCGGTTATGATAAGTGGGCCCCTTAGATTGAGTTAGTGTGGTTGCGTGAAGAGTTATAATCTAACAGTAAAAAAATAATCAAAGTAGTTAATCTAACGGCACAGAAAATTTGATAGCACCAAGTGCTTGCGTGTGCATGATCGATAGCATAGCAGCCGGACTATATATATATTATTATATATCTATATACTATATATATATATA